>NC_042494.1:100508488-100549498 GCF_005508785.2 Acyrthosiphon pisum
TATTTTCACTACAGAAATATAGCATTTATACATGAATTATTTTCTTCAGAAGCTAGGTTTGTTGTGGAGATAAAGGTTCTTATAATATCTATTTAGTTCTCATACAATAAATAATTAAAACGATCATTAATTGGTGATTATTAACGTATCATACAATTATAGGTATCTTGGTTAGTACCAGAATATGGAACATGCATTATATAATATGAACTATTAAGTATTAACTATATAATAATATGTACAGTTTGAATGAGTTTGATCTCAATGGTCAAATTTAAAGTTTAAATATCAGTGTAAAAGTATTGAACCCAAAGGTAAAACTTAAAACAAATGTATTTAAATAAGTATTTGTATTTGTTCTTAAATACTTATTGAAAAAAGTACTTTAAATACTATTATTCTTTTTAAGTTGATGTATTTTTATCTCTATTTAAATACAAATTAAAAGTATCTTTTTACAAGATTGGAGTTCAGCTAGTATTATATAATAAACACGCAATCATTTATTGAAGTATTATTGGTAGTAATTTGGGCGTTCGTATAATAATACTTTAATAATGGACTAATTAACTATTGTCAGTTACCTACTGTATAACACATGATATGAAAAAAAAAATTATCGGGAAACTTAAATTTAATATTCTCTGGTGATATATCAAATATATATATATATATATATAAAATATTATCATATTTAAATATAGTCAAGTGTTACTGCTGGTTAGCTACTCCCCTCACTCTATTACAGTCATTGTAAATTCCACTCATATGATGATTGTAAATATTATTACAGATTGTATATCTTCTAATAAATGTAAAAAAAAAAAATATTTAAATATGAATAGTAGTTATCAGTATGTTACACGACATCATTCAACTATTCTGAATTTTAGCTCATAAAGATAAATGATAATCCGTTCAACAGGCAGTAATATTAGCTTTGCTTATAGAAACTAAAAAGAAATTTTTTTAGAACACTCGACAAGATAATATTATCAACATTTTATAATCAATTAACAACACACAAAAATCGTATATAATATTAAAATAGGATTAAGCCATTAAAGTGTCACAAATTAAATTACCAGTTAATAGATATATATTAATCTTTTTAAACCACTTTTATTTTAATATGTAATGAGTAATGAAACACAGTGAAATATGTGCTGAACCGTAATGGGTGTTCCGTGAGTAAGATATCATGAAAATCTTTCTTGGCGTGGATGTGAGTGTGGCCTATACTGAGGCGACCAAATAATAAAACCTCGTTTTTCTAATAATCGTATAGTTCAGGCCGAAGTAATAATATAATAAATGTCATAAATACGTTGTTATTATTTTTTGTGATTTTTTGGTTACAGAATAACTTACCTACGTGGAACCTTGTTTTTAATTTTTAATCCTTAGTTATAACAGTTGAACATTTTATATATTTTTAACTACAAAATCATTTTTAAATTTTAAATTTTAAAAAAATCAAACTTTAAATGCTTATAAAAAAAAATATTGTCTCTGTGTTTTTAATATTTTTCAACTACTATTGTAACAATATATCAGGAACTTTGTATTAATTTTTCACGCAACAAATAACATTTTATTGACATTTATAGAAAAAAAAACTGAACAAATTGAAAATTGAATAAATTATATATTTTTATTTTTAACTATATTTTATAAAAGATTATAATATTTATAATAGATACATAATTGTTTAATTCAAAATTAAAACAATATTAATATTTAATCGCTTAAAAAAAAAAATTGTAGATTTATATCATACTTTTCATGGCCATAGAGAATACAAGGTTAAAATAATTTAAAGAATATATATTAACGAAATTAATAAAATGTCAAAATCACATTAAAATCTTGAACAAATGGTACAGGTTCTAAATTTGTATTTTTATATACCGATAGCAACAATCTACAGATTTATGCAAAACAATAAAAAAAATATTTTTTTCTGATACAAAATATAAAGCTTTTAGTTACATAATATAGTATAATACATTTTTTCTAATTTTCTAAAGTACCTAAATAAATAATGGTTCTTATTTACGTCACAAATTAGTATAATTTATTTGTATGATAAATATTGCTTATTGGTAGTAGAACAAAAATACACGTCTTTTAATTTCACAATAGTAAAACAATTATTCAACTATTCTGAGCATAACCAGTTTCTTTTATTGTTGAGACCGCAACTACGTAATAGTCGATAAATCATAAATTTATGTCTTTAAATTTTAAATTGCTTGAAACACTAAAACAATCACGATTTTAAGATGTCTAAGAATCTAAACTTGCATAAAAAATGTCTTAATTTTGAGTACTTCCTTACCTACATTTTTAAGTAAGTATATGTATTTCCCGAAGAAAAACATTTAATTTTACATATTTTAATAATAATAAAAATAGATAACATACTTAAATTTACATATAATAATAGTAGTTTAAAAGAATTGATAATATAAAAAAATTATTTCAAAAACACAATTATTATTATTATTGATTAGAAAACTAGAATGTTTGAAAAGTGATCAACAGTCTAATGTAACAATAGCAAGTTATTATTTTTACCTAATGAATTATAAAATATTTAACAGAAAATTCAAATTCACAGTCATTGGCAGAAACAAAGTGTTTATTTTCCAAATCGTCTGTATTAACTGTATGTAGTAAACTGTACAGTATTTATAACTATGTTAATATGTTATGATATTCATCAGTATTTGAGAGCATGAAATCCTAGGCTTATGACATACGTGCTACTCAATGATTTTAGATGGATATAAACTAATAATTATGGTGAGTTTAATTATACATTTTGTACCATTACGCTGAAATATTCCATTATTATTTAATAATATTGCCTTCGTTTAAAACACATTTTGAAAGACAAAAACTTGTGAGAAAATTTTGAGTAAAACGAGCACCTACCATTTATTAACAACCTCTTTATCAAAAACATCGAAATATGCAACCACCAAGCAAACGTTTTTCTACGGCACAATATATATTTCTATTCTCATTGTTCTAGCTTTAATGGACTTCCATTACGAAACGAATACTAAGGCATAAAAGAAATTCAAGTCTCATAACCAGCTGCGTTCAGCGCCGAAATAGGGGAATGCAAAATTGAATATTAAAAAAAAATCGTGTATTCTCTAATTCAATCTTTTGTATAAAATTGGGGGAGAGTAAACATATACGTCAGTATTTTTTCCTGATTACAACAAAAAAATAGTTAATAGAAAAATCTACCCTTAAGCGTATATTGTATTATAATTTATACTATTTATACCATTTCAAAATTAGTTTTCAGTTTAAGGTGCCCTCCTGCAGTTACGTAAAAATTTTAATGGTAGAAGGTGTACAAAAAACCTAAAAATTATGGGTACATAATAATCTGTTCATAATATTTAATATTTTTTTCAGTTTTTGTCTCAAATGACAACATATTCTTATACGATTAAAGACTGCTTCTGAAAATCATTCTCGTTATTCCTCACTCATCGTACTATACTGGTCTATAAACTGGTAGAAATCTTTATTCAACACTCCATTGCTTAAATTAATGAATCAAAATTCATTCCATAATTTTATAATATTATTATTTATTATTAATATTGTAATGATTAACAGATATACGTAAATTATTAGACGGCGCTTTGTATAGGCAATTTAGGGCCATACAAATTATTTTTGATTCGTATTATTATCAATCAATTTTGTTAAAATAACCAAATAATTGGTTTATGACGTTTATGTACGTAATTAATATACCTTTTATTTAATGTTTTTAGAGTTTAAATTGTGCTCTAGTGTTGTGGATCAAGGTTGTTACTGGTAATGTTACCAAATATAGTTATACAAGAATGAGAACAACAACATTTATTACGACTTTGGTAAATAGGTTACATTCATTTATAACAGAAATACTATAAAAAGCAAATATTAAAATGAAAATAAATAAAGTTATGGTTAAATATTTGTTTTATTTGATACACCACTATAAATTATTTAATCTACCTAATAAAAAAATATTTGTAGAGATATAAACTACTGTTATTATGTATATTAGGTATTCATATTTTTTAGTTTTAATAAATACTGAATTAAGCATTTTACATTACATATATCTATATTATATTACATAAGTGTGCATTAATTTATTGATCCAAGTATGACCCTTTCACATAACCATTTATGATTCATATTATTTTTTTGTTTACTGGGAAATACTTGAGCTTCAGGAATCAATTGTTTTAACGATGGTACAAAATTCAATGAAAACGTAATAGTATCGTCTGAGTTTTTCTAACCATTTTCAATCTTTAAGGAAAAGTAGTTGTTCAAAAAATGTTGGATCATAAGTTAAAAATAGTCTCATATTTTAAAAAAAAATCATTATTTGTGTATGGCTCAATGATAAGAATTTTTTCAGCACGCATTCATTTGATTGTATTTAATTTGGTATTTGGAAATGATTGATGGAAAGCATAGTCTAAAATAACGGTTTGGTACTTTTTCCAATATAGATGTATTCAAAACTTGTAAGTATCTATCAATCAATGCTTCAGGTCCCTTTTTATTGACAATTTCACATTCATGCCATATAATTACTTTAATTTTTTTCAGTAATTTAATTTTTACAGAATTGTTTATCATATTGCAAGTATAGGTTCTTCTGATTAAAATTAAGTGATAACTTTAATGTGAAATGTACAGTTCACACCCATGGAAAAAAATTTCTGCTATCCTAGATGCTACTATCAAAGTGTTTCCTTTTTTTTCTTTCGAATTTCAGTTAATATTACATTTATTAAGAAAGTTATTCAGATATCTATTGGTATATTTAAAAATGTAATAAAATATATTTAAAAACCTTAATATTGAAATTAATGATAAACAGTTATTTAAATAAATTTTAGATTTAAAATAAAATTGTGGTAGCAATTTTTAATCGAGATACTTGAATTTTTAGTTTAAATTTCTCCAATAACGATAATTTAGCTGTATAGTCAGTAATGTTTCTATTCTTTTTATATCTTAACTATTTATATTTATTTGCAAACAAAAATCAGCACTTTATTACGTAATGTATTATTCGTATATATGATACATCATTATTACTTGTTAGAATTAAAATCTAGGTTAAGAAAATATTTATGTAATATATGTAACAATATTTGTATTATTTGTAATTAAGTCCTTAGTCAGTTTTAATTGACTCACTAAAATTATGCATGTAGAAACATACAAAACTAGGTTAAGCTATAATATAAAAGATATAACACCATTGGAATGAACAAAAGGGGAATCTTAAGTTCTTTAGAAGTTTTTGCGACCACTGTATTACACACTATATAGTGTCAATAAAATCCGTATATATATTAATTATATAACTGTTCATAATTTTATTAATCCATTCATAATTTATCGGAGCCCGGAGGTAATCGCTGTATACAAATAAAATATGAAATAATTTATTCTTTTTAATTAAAATACTATTTACATAATATGTTTAATATAAATTACCATTTTTATGAACATTTGAATACTTGCCCATACATTTATCTCAGATACTCAACATTAACCATTTACATTTTCATAATACGAATATTATAAAAACGAATTTAATAATACGGTCGACGGGGATGCCTGCTATTTTAATGTTTCTTAAGTCATCTTACTTGCACTACTGTAGTATTAAAATGTGTGCAATTGTACTAGAACATCCATCGTTATTAATTGTTATAACATTTTTAAGTATCTAAATCATTGATTTGGTAATTTTTTATTTCATTTTTAGTAGTTGAATAAAATGTTTTCTTTTACAAAGAAATTAGTTGGCTCTATATCTTTAGAAATTGAAAAATTCTGCTGACCGATAAAATCCGATTTTGCTCTGTAAAGTATATTTAGTTTATTTATCTCGCCAAATTGTTTATTGCACGGTGTTGCGAAACATTGCAAAGAAAACCATGTTATTTATTTCAAATAGATCCTAAAAACATAGTGAGGAGCCAAATTCACACACGTCCAAATAAAAATTATTGCCATTTGTTAAAGTTGTAATTTTCCCACGACCAAACCGTTTATAGTAGGTACCTATTAGTATTAAGAACTATATATTTATAAATATTGAAAACAGTTTCGTTGATGAATTTTCTCAGTGTTTATAAACATTGCGTAAGCTTTAATTAGTTCGATTTTAAGTAAAATGTTACATTAAATAATTTTGCATAAAAAGTTGAAATTGTCTCAATTGTCTTATATAAAAGTAACTTTAAGTAAGCAAATAGTAAATACTTTGTATATATTATATGTAATGTAGATATTATCTTAATAGAATTCATTTAGTTATAACAAACATAATACTTATGTGGTAATATTATTATAGTTTTAAAATTATTCTTTTATAATAACGCTTTACTAAGTACTATGAAAGTTTTATTATTTAAAATGTGATGATTTTTGTCGTAACTTTAGTATATATGGTTCAAATTAATACATGGATGATTTAGAATTAAGACGCTTATATAACATATTATTATGTTTCCATAATCTATCTCTACGAAAAATAAAATATATTATAATCGCAGAAATTTACAACCAAATTACTATTATAAAACAAATATTACTGGACAGTATGATTAAAAAAAATCGTGAAGGATGACATATTATTGCGATTATGTGAACAACTAGTATAGAAACACGATACATTTTTAATTCTATTTCATAGCCATCTGTATGTATAATTTATTGTGAATCAACTATATTGTAAAATATTAGTGAATATACTGCCTAATACTGCCTAAATTTTGTTAACGAACAAACACTACCTACTTCAAAACGTTCAACATTCGACGTCCTTGAACAGAGTTGTGAGTACATATTTTTCGTTTTAGGAGGTTTTATATAAATATTGTTCATATTTTATAATATTTATTGTTTACAATAGTTTTCTCGCGTCTAGTTTAGAATAATATGTAATTGCAATCTGAGCATATTTTCCCTGCTGTATGAAAATATACACAATTATAATATAATATATTATGAGAGTATATGCAACCAACTGTCAGGCCCATCCGCAGTAAATAGCAGTAAATGTTAGTCTGAGCTAACACACACAACATTTACACAATTTTAAAAACACAGTCTGCACATAATGTTCCACAATTTAATGGTACAAATAGTAAAACACATTACACAAAATATCTGTTTTACAGTAAAATAATATAATAATGATACTAAAAGAATTGTATTCTTAACTAACAAACATCCGAGATTTCTTAAACTATAATATCCTTAAAATTATAATGTTAAACAATAAATTTTGATCAATCATAAAATAATTAAATATAGTATAATAAACATAGTATTATAGTGCTATCGGTAACATCGGCGTAACTAGAGTAGTTATGTGATTACATTTTCGGTTTGTCCTATAAGTTATGACTGTAATAATAATATTTTAAAACAGAATAGTATCCTTCATGATTCATTGAAGTCGTAATTTATTGTAAAATATTTGTCGTATAATATGGTGGGCATCCCTAGGTCATGCGCAATTTTTCAATAAGTATAAAGTTTCAAGAATTTCAGCACGGTTCGAAAATAATCGATTTATACATTGCGTTTCCGTCGAGAATTAAAAATTAAAAATACGTCCGTTTGAATTAATGTTTACATTGAAGATCGAGGCACGTTTAATAATAAATAAATAAAAATACAACCTACAAAATTATCGAATTACGTTCACATATTATCTCATTGTATTATTATATGAACATTTCGACGATTTTGTTGGTCGAGTCCGATCGGAATTATTTCAATCGTTATTTATTAATAATAGTATTTACACAATGTATTTATATTAAACTAAATGTCGCAGCTCCGTTAATGTTTTAATATTATTATATTATACGGACGTAGCAGCAACCCTAAGTAAAATGGCATCATTATTAATATACCATACGCAGTGCGTATCATTTATTATCTGGTATAATCGTTACAATGTGTGGTATCATGTAATTATTATTGTTATTATTATAGGCAAATACAACATGGTTTAGCAATAAATTATCATCGTGTGGTGCAGTGTCAAGTAAACTAACAGCTGATCATTTGAACAACAGCAGAGAGTTATTGTTATTGAAAGCGTAAGGCAAGAACTCTGGCTCCCTGAGTATCCTCATGATCCGGATGTTCACTTCCCTTTTGTCCAAAGTCTTTTTGAAGTATCGCTGTAACCGCGATGATACCAACCAAATGGCACCTTGGTCGCGATCGGCTGATCTGATATCCAATACGAACTGCAGTTCCTCCGGGCTGTATGCCAGCACACTAAAAACACGATTTTGCGTTAATGTTTAATTGATCATGTTGAGTATTATTTTTTATTGAGTTAAGGCTTCAACAGCTATGGCCTGAGGGTTATTTAGTAGGTTTTTAACTGTGGGGAGGATACGGTTGATTATAACACAGTATGTGGTGAGGATTTGTCACTAAAACCCAGGTGGTCACACATCCCGGGATTAGTGACACCAGCCGATGCTTGACTTCAGAACACGTTTGTGACTGAAGCCAACCACCGCGCCGTTGTGTATTATACTAACTAAATATACATTGTTATCGAAAAAATAATCACAAGACAGTCTTTCGTCATTCAACAGTTCAGTCGTCAATTTAGGTACTACCATTGATTAAACATAAAATGTATACTTAATCAATGGTACTACGTATAATAGCCAATATAGGTACCTATAATATAATCCGACTAAATAATAATGTGGTCGTTCGTATATTATGTAATACTATATCGCACAACAGAGATAACGCTACTGATTCTAGCTCGATTTTTAATTGGTAACACTAAATCCTCGTTATGATATTACTATAGAAGTTTTTACAAAACAAATATACAAAACCAAACAACAATGAAGTCTACAAATTGTGCATACAATGACTGCGGTACTAGTGAGAAAGCTTTAAGAGCAGTATTTTTTATGCGAAAAATTTGTTGCCATAATTCCGGTTTGGTGGTACTTACTTAGGGTTTTGTAGCAGCACGTAATACGTAAAAGCTACTTGAAAGTTGGATAATACCCAAAAATGTATTTAAAACTTTGTTTAAACGATGGCAAAACTTAAACTTTACGTGCGGAATATATTTTTGTTTTGCTTCTGCCATATAAAATCACACTACTAACTGAAAGCGTAGTCATTTCGGGTGGGTATATAATAAAATAAAACGGGCTACGGAATTGTTATATCGAATTAACCTTACAATATAGGACTTTAATGCAATTTATTTTATTATTGACTAAGTAATGCATCAAATATATTCATAGGAGGAATTAAACAGACTTGTAGCGCGAGAAAATTCAAATGGAAACATTTTCGTATTAATTGAATAATAGGTATAACATAATTATATAATATAATATCAAGACTCACCCGTGTTCCACGGATCCCGGAATCCAGGTGGCTAAGGCCGTTTCGGACACCGGACTGAATATAAGTGCACCGTCCTTAGGATCGACGGCCAATGGGGCGGCTTGTGAAGACTTGTGGCCTACCAGTGACACGGGAAGATCGGCATCGTCACCCAAGTTTGGTCCAGCCTTGAGCGCGGATGTGGGCACAGAGAACAGACGGTCAGAGGCGAACGGCTGGAAGTACAGGCGCCGGCCTACGGATCCGAAAGGCGATAGAGCTAGACCGATGATGCCGTCCATCAGGGTGAAAGATTCACCGGCTACCTATACATATGGAGCATGCAAACAAAATAGTTAGAAAATTGTTACCACACAATCATGATCACAGGAGTAGCGCATGTATGTAGTGAAGATTATGGACGTTTCAAAATATGCGTGATTTTTTTTTTCCCTTCATTGTATAATAATATATTACTATACCTACGTAGTTCTCTTCACATATAGGTACTTGAAAAGTTGGTTTACTTAAATTTGGGCAAGCTAATGTTCACTTGTATCTTAAATTTAAATCTATGGTAATAACAGTACCTATTGCATTTGAAAATTAAAGTCCGGACTGACCTCAAAAATTGTCAAAATATTTAAATAGCGGATTGACCGTTATTTCCGTTATTTTCTGAAAACTACAGAGAGAAATTACCTCATTTAAATTGATTATAATATATTCAATGTATTATATATAGAGATTTTGAGCATGAACACATTTTGAGCTATTTTACTACCAATGTAACAAATGGTGGGTTCACAATATTTTAAAACTAATAGGCAGCTCTATTGAGAATTTAAGAAATCGTGACGATAGCACATGTATAATTTTTAAGTAATAACTCTCATATATCTAATAGGTACAAAATAATAATTAGCAATAATTATTTATGGAGAATACATACGGACTACACATTATAGAAGTTAAACAGTTCTAAATATTTTTGAACCTGATAAGTACCACATGACAATATTTTAATTATTTATTTATTTTTTTGTGTATCAAAGGTAACGCACCGAGAAGGTTCCGAAGTCTGGGTCAGGGAACATGTACGGATGAGAGAGTCTCCACGCCGTATCTCGTCGGGCGTCGTATACCAGGATTCCTGGGTTTGTGCTGTCGGTCATGTACACAAACACGTTGTCACAGTCTCCGAGGAATCCGTCTTGTAGATGAGCCACTTCGACTTGATCGTCAATCACCAGATTTGTCAAAAGAGTGTTGGGTCTCAAGATTTCTGCAGGCAGTGTCACGCTTCTCACCTGAAAATTGCAATGCATAGGTACTTTACTTATTTGTCGTACCTATACAGTTTTACTTCAAATTGCATATGGCTATTAGTGAGCTATAAGTTTTTAACTCAGATGAATAGAATAGTACCTATAGTATCCATATACATAAATTGTATCTATATGAGTTACAAAATTATCGTTCCTTTTTCCAACATATTGGCGCTGACAATAATCAAAAAACAAGCCCTTTTTTACACACATAGTATAATATAAATATCATCATACTATTGTATATCCGCTTGTCGTTTATGTCGAGTCATAAGCCTAATATTATAATATAGCTAACGTTTATTGAAGTATTTTAATTAAATTACTAATAATTATCACGTTATTTTCCCCCTAATTTAGCTTAACATTTTTTTTGTTTTTTTTTACCACGGTGAATACATGTGTCAATTTATAAATAATTATGTGTTTATAGTATTTTTTTGTGTTCCGTCCCGTCTATCTACTTCTTAAGTTTCTCGTAATTTCAATAAGTTATGAGCTATTATTATTCCTAAGCTATGTTAGAAAAAAAAATCAATAAACTTAAAAATAAAAATGTGATTATAAATTCACGATATTTTGATTTGTTATGTTATATATGTCTATAATAAAATAAAATACTTACCACTCGGTCTGTTCTCATATCGAACACCAACAACTTAGGCGGGCAGATCGTCTTGAAAGTCTCGATACTGTCCATGACTCCACTGTCCAGCACCCACAGCCTGTTACACCTGTCTGCCCTGACTCGAAACACGGACACCAGACTGGAACAGTTGGGCGTCGGCGTCTTCAGTATATCACCGCTGGAAGCTTCACTGTGCCATTCCCAGTTGGGATACGCCTGCACAAAAATAATGAGTTTCAACCACATCTCAGCGTCACAATCATCATATTACAATAAATAATAATATATTATTGTAAACGATTCAAAGCACTCAAATGTTAAGTTTATATGGTCAGAAATCACACGTATTTTTAATACCCGAATCTAGAACTTATTTACCTGTAATAATGGCGATTTGTGAGTGTCGTAATTCACGCCAGCTCGGTTGCGTGGCACCCACGCCAGCGTGGCCGGATTTCCATTGAACAGTCTCGGGGTCGTAATGAATATCCTGTCCCAACCTGTGGACAACAAAACAGATTATAAGTAATTGTTTTAAAAAGAAAAATAATATTTTGGGTTGTTGGTGTGTGGGAAGTCACAAAATATAATATATTGATTTAATAAATAATAATAATCACCACAAAACACAGTTTAATAGATTGTCGCAGATATGAAAACGAAAGAAAAGAAAATAATTTACTAGAGCACCTTTACAAAATCTTAGGACCCCAAACAGAAGCGATCAACAAAGTAATAACAAAAAAACATTTTCAAAACGTTCAAAATTATATTATAAACTAATATACATTTAAAAAAATATACATGTTAATTTTAAAAAATATATTATTACACGTCCATATACGCTAATGGCCATTGTTGTTGAAGTAAATTGTCCAATAAAAAATAATAATTGTAATACTTATTATATTATTATTATACATATTTTAATAGCTTTTAGATAATTCCAGGAATTTCAAAGTACTTTTACACCGTGTCGCCGTCTCAATTTGAACAGATTAATAAAGTTTGTACTTATTTGTTATTTTGATATATGAGACACTTTGCAACATACACTATTTTTCAAAAATAAAATAATGACCAAATTGTATGTGTACATCCTCGTGACACACGATTTTCGAACATTTTTATTCGTTTAAAAAATATAAGTACCTACCAGTACCGTAAACCGAAGTACCTACATAATATAGTATCGATGCGATACTACATAAATATTTTATTACAAACCTCTGGAACGGTTGTCGGACTTCTTATTATTAAAAGGGGAGTAAAAACGATTTTCGTTGTAGATAAATTCAAAAACTGAAACTATTCTCACATTTCAATTCTAAATACACCGTCGATTTGTATACAATCCACGTATTTATAAAAAAAAATATTTTCAAACTATAATAATTTATTACAGTAGATGGATACACATGTACACATGTATTGATTCCGAATATTTCTCATGAAAAGTAGTAAGTGCCGAAATGGCGAAATGTAAATTAAAGCTCTACCGAATTTATGGCGCCATCTAGCTTTCATACCAACGGGATTAAAACATCGACCAACGTTTTTTAAATAAAGACTAAAAATAGCATTATTATAAACTCTTGTAGTTTTCACACAGAAAAACGAAAATGTGTGCAACAATATAATATTATAATATTACATTCAAATAGTATAATATTTTGAGTTATGACTTATGACGTTTCAACTTTTATGACCAAATAATAGACACGTACGTGTAGAATTAAATCAAAATTTAGACTTCATTCTCGTGAATCGTGATGACAGATGAGTACTGTTATACATTTTAAGTTATATATCTTCAAAAATTAAAATAACTTTATCTAATATTACGGGAAACAATAAATATAATTTAATGTCCAAGAAATATTACATAATATAATATATTATTATATGTGTCTTTTTTCGAGATGTCTAACAAGATTAACTTAGTGTTATAACATGTCTGCATTTGAAAGGTATTCTGGTATTCACGTTGGATTGTACAGTAGGTATTAACAAAATATAAGTATAAGATATACAGATAAACAAGTGTCTAAAATATAAATTATAATACTTAATATATTATTATTTTCCATTAGACATAATTTGAAACTAAGTAGATTCTTATTATTTCCAAGAAAATGTATTTAATATTTTAATAATTTAATTCTTTCTTAAGCCTAAAAAAAATATGTGCACAGGTATATATTATGTTTTACCTTAAATTATTACATTTTTATACATACTGTAAGGAATGTAAAAAGATAAATATTAAATTTAACAACCGATTTAATACCTACCTATGCTTTTCTTGAATTTGTATAAATATAGTTTATTATAGACTATTCAAAACTCAAAAATAGATAATTCTACTAATTTAGACTAGGCTTCAATAATTGTAAGAATTTATGAAATAAAAATTATTATTATTATTAAATTATGATGAAAGTATTTTAAAAATGTAATTTTTTAATAATATAATAAGTTTTATAAAATAAATTATTGTAGCTTATTTAAAGTAATGAACATCTACCATTTCAGTTTATTATAACTAGTAATCATAGCCCAGTCTGCTTAAAAAAATAAAAATGTTTACCTTGCTTTTGTCGATATATGTATATTGTATACTTACATAAAAAAAGTATGTTATCTGTATATTATGAATATTAATTTTTGAAAAACAGAATTTAGAGCAAGTAACTATAACATCAAAATAGTCATAATTTATGAAAAAAAAATAAATAGATTTTGAGAGTAAAAATGTAAAGGTGTAAAAATTGTAAAAATGTAAAAATTCAACAGGTGCCATACTACTATTGTAATAATAAGACGAAGGAATTATTAAAGTGCTGTTGTATATGAAACAGCCATTTCCAATTCGAAATTTTTTTGTCATGGTCGTTTTCCTCCGAAGCATACGTATTATATTTCAATTTTTTTCAAGAATAATAGGTTCTTTAAAAGTTATAGAGGTATGGGTAGTTTATCATTTTATATTACTTACCCATTATTTTAATTTTACTATGCAATTATTGTTTGTAATTTAATTATGAACTGAAATCAAGAGCTATATTTATAACTGGAGAGTAAAGACTTTAATGAACTAAAAAATCATCAAATATGCATTAAAATATAATATTATTAAGTATTTATACATAAAATATTTTAAACATGCTAAAAAAAAATTACAACTAAATAATTATTGTAACATCGTGACGGACTATCCGTAATATTAAACAAAAATAGACGTAATAAATGATTTCATAAACCTATTGTGATACACTATATTGTAATCTAAGCTACTCTCTGACCATTAAGATAAAAATTAGTTTGTACCTATAGTCGTTATGACAAATTCAGTTTAATTAAATAATTGCCGACAATTGATTTTGAGTATTTGATCACAAACAGTGTGAATTGTATTTTGTACTCACTGAATATACGATAAAATTAGCCAAAAAAATATTCAAAGCATGAAAGTCCTTGCTCTACTTATCACGCATCTAAATTTATAAAATAGATCAATATAAAATGGTATTATATACCTACTGTACAGCACTATACACTATTACACTGTAAAGTACCTAAAACAACTAGAAGGAATAGTTATACTAGATAATGATTAAATTATGAACTATGATTGATAACCTATTTATATTTTTACATATAAATTATAATTATTCATCTTAAAATTAAAAAATAGAAAATCTGGATGTAAAAAGCAGGTAAGTGGATTTCACTCTACTGTACAGTAGGTCATAAGTGGGTCATTGTATAATGGATTATATTAAACTTGAATTCATTGATATAATATCATTGTATAAGAAAAACGATTCTGAGCGGATACGGTTTGTCAGTCTGGATATTTTATATTTTCATGTAAGTTGAATTAATATTATAATAATACTAGCTGAACCCGTACACTTCGTTGTCCATTAAGTGTACCAACTATTTGTGACTCAAACTTTGTTCAATTCGTTATTTAATATTCGGTGTATGGTTTCAAAATTAATCTTAACTTTTCCGTTGCCCGGAATAAAAATTCTGATTCGCAGCAGTACATTATCAGGTAGGCAATCTACCTGCGGTAGATCGCGGACCCCGTACTGTATGTACGTTAGTGTATGATTTAACTCTTAAGTACCAATCAAAGTTATACCAAGTTTGTCATATTCTACCTATGGTGGATTGATATAATCAATGAATACAAAATCCTAACCAAACCTAACCGTACTAAAATCAAATGAATAAACTCAAACGCATACAAAAAAATTCATTCAAATCGGTCTAACCATTTAGGAGGAGTTCAGTCATAACACACGTACAGTAGAATTATTGCGCTTAGCAACACATTCTGCGATTCATTTTTATATTACAGTAGACGCCGCTTATAAGACTCAAAATCGTCTGGAACGGTCCGGACGTATCTAAATACATTAAAAAAAAAATTGGTTATAATACTCAAATTTCGTAAAATAAATAGTAGAAAATAAACTTTTTTTATATAAAAATGAATTTAATTGAAAAATTAAATAATATTCGTGTTGATTAGTACCATCACCGTGGTACTAATTGCTATGTACAATACGAATACGAACAGTATATTTTCGGAATATTGGAACAAAATAAAAAACAAACTAAAATTATAAATTTTTTTCAAAATAAATAATAAATAATTATAACTTTTTATTAATGTATAATTTTTATAATATTTTTATATGTAATTATAATTTTAGTTTTTTTTCTTATCAGGATTATTAAATTTATTCAAAAATAAGTATGTCTTTCCTGTGACATTAAATAACTATTGATAAAATCGAAAAATGACCTCTCTAAGGACCATCATGATCCAAAAAAAATAAACACCATTGTAAAACCACGAGCTTCCTCGCTCCGCTCAGAATCTAAAATTTATCTACATACATGAAAATTATACTTATAAAATAAACCGTATAATTCAGATCCAATTATTTAAGTTTGACTGATCATAGGTAGTTTGACTATTAAAATGTTTATGGCTTACAAGTTACAGCCTACTCTCGAGTTTCATAAAATAAAAATAAAATGGTAACTACTAGTTTCGCATATTATAAATCATCTGATGATAAACATACGAGCGTATTGAGCCAATCGTATGCATTATTTTAATAAATTACAAAATATACTTAAAAATTATAGTAACTTTAGATCCAAATTTATGTTATAAAGTATAAGCCATAAAAGTTTAGAATAAATATGTAATCCTTTAAAAGAATCATCATATTATTCAAACGGCTCTTGAAGTATTGATTAGATACTTAGATTCTTACATGACGACGTATTTACATAATATTTTTTTCTATCAAACTCAATATCGACAGAGACTTTAACGCCTTCGCACACATTACCGACATTTATCTATGTATGACGGTACGCAATAAGCATAATGCTTATTATTATATAGTATGGTTATCATATAATATCGGAACGACAGCACCTGAATTAAAAAAATAATAATAAACAATTATGCACTAACCAATTTCGATTCCGGTGGATACCGTGACTTCGGACTTGTACGAATCGGCATTGGGATAATTGAACGGCACATCGTACGTGAGCGTTGTCCATTCGTTGACGATCTGTAGGTTACCGGCACAGGTGACGGCTGTCACGGCTGCGCACGCCAAAAGTACCGCGTTTGCGGAGATCATGTTTGAAAAACTAATCAAAATTTGATCACTTCGCGACGTATAACTCGAACGATTTGAAAAAAAAATTTAGGAGACTTACGATACCGCAATACCGGATCAGAGCAAGTCTGCGGCGAAACTAACGTTTAAATGTTTTATCAGCGTTCAGCACGCCGTCATCTGCCGGACGGACACTCATGGCTCGCCCCAACCACCACTGGAACCGGTCCCGAATCCCAAAGCAGTATGGGTGCGCGTGCGCCGAATGAACGCCGTTCACAATAATTACCGGTATCGCCTATTATATTATTATATTATACTATTATTACTATTAGCAATGTTATAATTATTATTGTTAATTTAATTACCAAGTACCAATAACGACATATTATGTTCACCGGAACTACTGAATATTGTTCCGGAAAAATGCAAGGTCGGTACGAAACGGTCGTTTAACTGCAAACAAAACTCTACTAATACTATACGGTTTAGGTACACTGTACAGGGTGTACATTCTGAAATATGATAATATAAAATATTTAAATGGCACTTCAGTGTGAAATTATTGTCCCCCTCATACACTATATTTATGCACAAATATTTTCATAAAGATTTATGCATTTATTACGGCCTTCCAGGAAAACTTTGAAATTTGACCTTTGTGTACATTTTTGGTGAAGCATTGTCCTAGTATTATCAATTTAAAGAAAACTTTACAATTCTTCGTTGCTTTGCAAAATAACCGTTTCCCAAAATCCCGCATGGACTATGATAATGCTATAAATTGAGTGTTGGCCCTTATAACATATAATATCTGTAATTCTATCGTAATAAATTGTTATCGAAATCTAAGAATTGGTGACGGCGTGACAATAATATTGTCTATAATATCGGTTTTATCTAACTACTCAAACCAACCCATATATAAATACTATAAACTGTTTAGCGGAAGTGGAGTTCAGGTACCTACCTAAAGTAGATAAATTTGATAAACAACTGGTTATACCATATTATTGAATATTTCAGTAACATTTTTTTTCATCATCGTAGTTTGCAACGAACATATTTTTACCTATATACTTATGTAGGTGTTCTATATATACAATAATATTCAATATAATTTAATAAATTATATCATTCACTATAAATGCACATTGTGGAACTAGAAATGTAGTTGTAAAAGTTCATGGTAAGTGATAACTTTATACTTGTCGAAATATTATGACAGTTATCTATGTAAAAATAGGGTTCATAATATCATAGAACTAAGGTAAGTATAAAATCTATTAAAGATTCCCTAAGTCCTAACGATTTAACTTTTTCGTCCTCATGGCTTCGATTTTTTCCTGTTGAAATAAACTTTCTTACGTGATTAGTATAAAACAAAATAATATGATCATTGAAAACCAATCTCCAGCGCCACAATAATCGATATTTTTTGGTTTTTACGGTCATCGTATCCGTGAAGGACGATCAGTCGCGCCCATTATGTAGACTGTTGAGTCTACATTGTAGACACTAGACGATCATTAGCAACGATATAATAATATATTATAAATTATAATCATAAAATGTACTTAAACGCGATGACTGCGTCACCCGTCAAAATAAATCATTACTCTTTTTTCTTATATCAATAATAACATTATTATTATTTTAGAAGATGTATTTTGTGTTGTATTTGTTGTTTTTAGTTCATATTATAATGTTTTGATATTGTTCCGTCACGATTTTTCGTAGTCCACACTATTATTAATTTCATAAGGAAAGCTATAAAATAATCATTCTTCTGAAGTATAAAGTTTGAACAAGATTGGAGAACTCTGTAAAAACACAATTTTGTGGTCTAATTTATTATAAGTAGGTACCGGATTTGTATAAGGGAAAAATCAAATAAAAAATTAAATTGACGTATATCTCCACATCGGATACTTATAAGAATAAGTTATATATTGATGATTGAAACAATTTCATATTTGTTCAGAATGAAAATAAAATATAAAATAGTATAGTGATTAGTGATCGTCGATCGTGGTTAAGATTAATGGAAATCGACATTCCAATATAAATAAAGTTATCGGTATAATATAGCCAATATACTATATAGGTATTATTCCTATAGATGTTCATATATTATTCTGCGTTTATACTAGTTATACGAAGGTGTATTATTTTATTTAGAAAAAATGTTAAAAATGTTTGCTCTTCATTTTTATCTATTGTCAATTAAGTATTTAACCATTTTGACAGGTATAGTATATTCTAAAATAAAACGTAAAAAATATAACGACACAGCATATTCAATTTAAGTAAAGTAATTAGTTAAGTATCAAAATCTAATCTTTGTCGACAACAAAGAATTTCACTTTCTAACAATAATTTTCTAATGATATTATAATATAGTAAAAATAAACGTGGAGTTAAATTGAACGTAAAAAAGCCGGTTTTTTAAACGTTAATACCGTCTGTTATTTCACGCAGGAATGCCAAACTTATTATAGTAGGTATATTTTAAAAATTAAAACGACTCGTGCTGATAAATAATAATTGTGCCCTTTGGATTTTAAAACAAAATGTCTATATTTTAATATTTGCTAATAAAATGATTGTACTTATTGATTATCATTATGACGCTATCTACAAATGTGTTTATTGGTACAAGTTTATAGATACTTACACAAAAACTGTGAAAAAAGATAGACGTACAACACATTATTTACACAACACGTCTATATGTGTATTTACCGATAATAAATGTGCGGCGAATCGTTGTGTGTACCAATATTATTCTAACGCAGTTTTCAGATGATGATGTTTTCGTATGGATTTCAATCTTGTTCAATCTGAAAAACGTAACAACCAAAGGTGATATTTCATTTAAATCGTCGAACACAAATAAATGTCTGAAATTGATTGTTGTCGAAAACCAATACATTTACAATCTAAAAACCAACACGAATTGCTTAAAAAATAAAAAGATACCTACATAATACTTACATACAATACCCATAGTGTTATAGGTACATAATATTATATTATATACAATTTATTTGGTGTACTGAAATAAGTAATAACCGTTTTATGTTAATTCCCATTTAAATAATAAATGTATTACGTAAAGCAACATATTTCGTATTTATAGAATAGTATCTTCAAAAAACGTCCATTATGTGCCTACTTTAAAAACAACTCTAAGATATTTCTATAATTAGATGTTTTCATTGCGAATAGTTGAGACAAGATTTGCTATTGATTCCATAACTATTCTTATAGCAATTGACACACTAATTTGGGGATGGGCCATGTCAATCAATATTATATTATATATAACATTAAATATTATACAACCATTATTATTGTAATAATTCTATATTATCAATCAATCCAATCGAATGATTTATAGTAAGCTCCCGCAGTCTCACCAGTCACCGTCCAAATATAGCTAATAGCCGTACAACTCATTACTTCTATAATATAATATAAAATATGTCTAAGACTTATTTATGATGACAAAAAAAACGATTTTAAGTTATTTAAAATTTAAATTATATTAAGTCCAACTGAAAGTATTTTTCTATCCATATTCAGAAAAAAAGAAAGCGCTCCATACTAAAATAAATAATTGCACGTATGGACCGTAATTTTAAATGTATTGTGTAGACAGATCGCATTTGTATTCGGTAAGTTGTATTATTTATTATTTAAATTAATAAATATATTACTATATATAGTTTTTTTATATATCTTAATGTAAAATACAATAAAAAACATTTGTTTATCCAATTACAGCAAAAAGCGCGAAATTAAACAATTATTTCAAAGCGATGTTGCTGTCCACGTAAAAAGCAGTACCTACCTATAGCGGAACAAATAACTATGTCTATTATTTGTATCATAATGGCATTCAATAATCATTTTTTAAATAAATAATAAACACTTATTCAAAATGTATAAACGCCTGAGCGTCGCCATCTAAAATAACATCAAAAATTGAGTAAAAAATAAATTTAAATCACGCAATATAAATTGAAATTAAAATCAAACCAACTATGATTTCATAATAATATATAATATGTAAGTATACTACTTTCTGATGGCATTTGAAATATACAAGCAAATCAAACAAAATAATATATATTAATACAAGTTAGTTTAATGTTTAGTTTAATGTCTAGGGGAATGATGTTCAAGTCCGTATCAAAATCAAATATTTTAAATGAAAAACGAAAAATAACAATTTCAAAAGGTGCCTATAACTACCAATGTTGAATACAATATTGTCGTATATTATACAACAATGTGTGCGTTTCGAAAATCTATATTATAAACCGTAATATAATAATAACTACTTTTCATCGTCAACAAACATTTTATTATTATTATTATATTAATAAAATAATAATATAATCATCATATTATAGCTCGGTGAAAGTGGTATGGTCACTTACATGTATACAGTGTATGTGTGTGTGAGTTGCAGCAGTGGCGCTCATCAAACGTACAAAATATTATATTATTACCTATTACCATTGAGTATATCATACTACAATATAATATATTATACCCAATGCTATTACATATAGTAATATAGGGGCAATAATATAGTTACCATAGACCAGTGATGGCCAACCTATTTTTGATATATATACCGATACTATATTTTTCCTTAGGAGATCGACTTTTATAATAATAATATGACAGTGTGATTATTGCAATTAGTACATTAATAATAAAAATACTAATTTGTCTAGGTATAATACATTTAAAGCGTATAATTAATTAAGAAAAAATATTTAGTATACCTATATCCGGTATATCGTATTAATATATAATACATGGATAGTATTATGGTACGTATTCACTTTTCATCATTTTAAATTTTTAAATAATGTAACACGATGATGTTAATTTGAAATTTAACACAATTACATATTATCATCGGTGCATGTGTAACAAACTTAAAACTCGCAAGTGCGTTTATTACTCGATATTTACAATATATTTTAATAATCGTATAGGTATATAAAGAAAATGTACACACATTTTAAGTAATTATAACCGGTGATCGATTCGGAAATCATTAGGGATCGGAACTTTGCCCACCCCTGCCTTAGACTTTTGTCAGACGAGCTTAATGACAATGTAATTGTCCTGTGACGCTTTAGTAAAAGGAATATTAGTTGGTAGTTACTATAGCAGCCGTATAATACGCCCTATATATAATAATATATGTGCACGCGTAAACATCATACAAACTCCATGACCACATTTTCCTCATTTATGTAAATTATTTCGTATATATTCACTTTCGCTTGTTGACCTTCGCCAGAATAATAATAATAATAATAGTACCTAATAATCATTAAAGAATTCGATGTGAAAAAAAAAATAATGTCAACTTAACCATCAATCACGCGACCGGCCGGGTGCGATAGCTAACAAACGACTATCAGAGATTGTCGAAAATATAAGCTTTCTGCAGAGTTATGAGTTACGCGACACCGTCGTTGTGCAGTAAAAATGATAATATATTAACGTCGGCCGAAAAAGTTTTTACTGGCATATATATATAGACCATATCTGTCCATATCGCCATGTATTTTATTATAAAAATCCCTTGTAAAGAAAAAAAAATTGAATTTTTTCACAATCAATGCACAATTATTATTACGTCTTGTTCGTCTTAAATTGTATGTTTAAATACTGTGTATATGCAGTGTATCAACACATAAAGTGCGTTTATCAAATAAAAATGTGATAGCTGATAGGTATTAACAAATTGTTCTTGATGTGTTTGTACAGAACAAAATTTCCATAGTTTTATTATTATTATTAAATCATTAAATATTCTATTCGTTGTTGTATGTAATTAAATAAATTATTATTATTATTATTATTCATGTTCAAAGGTTTTTTTTGTTTTGTTTACTCGTTGTCCCCGATAAATTTACAGGATAAATATAAAACAAAATGTTTTTAAAAAAAACGTAATAATATTTATCAGTTAACTGGTAATATATATATGTAACATTTTAATACACCTTTACCTAATATATTTTATTGTATTCAATTTAGGTTCTAATACATTTTCTTATGCTAAAATTATTTTTAAATTATTAAAAATGTGTCTTTTTAAGAATATAACTAAACAAGTATATTGAGTTTAGGGTAGAAAGCAATTCAGCGTTCTATAAATTAATACAAATACTTATATTTATATTATACTTTATAATATGCTTCATAAATTAATTACAAATTACAATATACGTCACTCATATATTCAGTTTTATAATTTTATGTTTTAATTAATATTTAAAATTGGTAATTTATTTTTCCCTTAAAATATTAATACTTATTGCAATAATGGGTTGGATTCTCTAGTTTTTGTATTTGTATAAATATAAACATTAAACTGCTACACGTTTTCTAATAAAAAAAAAAATAAAAACTGTACCATAAATAATACCGAAATAAAGAAAAAAAAATAACAATTATGAAACTTGGGAGTTCGTTGCAATAAAATGTTAATATCTTTTTTTTATGTATTTCATAGAAATTAAGCTTTTATTTTTAATTATAATATACGATCTATACATTTTTTCTCGCATTTATAAGAATAATTGTTGTGTTGTTGTTAATTTGTACAATACGTAATCTTGAGAAAAGAACCACTCATTACACACTTTCATCTGTAAAATTTGTAAAATGTAAGTAATTACGTTATGCGATATCATTTTGATACTCTTTATTGTTTCATATATTTCTTAAACATGATGATAAAAAAAGCTAAAAATGATTTTAATTCATATTATATAGAATACCGTAAAAACGAAATATTTTCTTCAAAATATTCAATTCCCGGAGTACTATTAATATATACGAGTAGTAGTTGCAAAAAAAGCTTTCATTCAAAATTTAATATCCCTACAGGCCACAGCCACGGTTCTACTTGAAAGATATAATAAAAGTAACGAATATAATAAACACGTAGAATATTGTAATAAATGTAGCATTTTTCGCATCTCTTGACTCGCTTTTATGCGAAATATAATAATGAGAAACTTCAACTGATTTCGCGTAAGATGTACTCTAAATGTTTCGATCTTATCTTCACGTTCGCAGGGACCAGCAATAATTTGAGTACATTATAATATAATATGCAGAGTAGTATAGTTTAAAAGTGTGCGGTTTCTTGAAATTAATAAGAGAATGATACCGCACGTAATATATTAAATTATACATAGTTTTCTCGTATACACACTGTGCTCCACTAATAAGAAAATTTAATTGGTATAAGTAATTATTGGTAATAATTATAATTGTTATTAATATTATTTATCAAATGATTTTCGTATTGCATGGGCATAAAGTCAATTTATTATCCTATTAAATTATATAGCCGCATATAGGAGTCGGGAGTATATTAAACACTGAATATTTGAAACTGGGGGATTTTTTGTAATACTAGAATCACGCTTTAAAACTAGTATAATAAATTTCTCTCAAATCAATAGACGATGGATTATTGAATAAATCGCATACACGCTAGCGGCCAGCATTATGTGATGATAATATTATTATTCATTATTACATATGATTTAGTGGTCTGCATTGATAAAAAAAAAGACTCGTCGGAGACCATACGCGGATATCTTCGCCTATTTTTCAAAAACACATCGACATTATTATCATACACCTATTGTATATAGGTAACGCTCGCGTTTTTATATCGATGGACACTGCAGATATGTTTATCAGACACTGGACGAAATATTGATTTTCCGTATATTTTCACATGCATATAATATTATATTGTATATACATGTTTGGCGTATATGGTTTTAACCTATGCGATCAAAGTATAATAGTACTTACTATAATATATAGTAACTTGAATATTATACATTTATAGGTACGGATATTGCTTACTTGTTACGTGACGATAAAAATATACTTTGGAGACAATTTTCGAACACAATATTATAGAACTTTAGATATTTTGTAAGAAATTCTTATATTTTGTGGCTATGTATATTAGATCTCTTAAATCCCTTAGATCGATACAAAAGTGTTACATTAAAACAATGGTTATACGATTATTATAAAAAACACATGTCTTATTTTGTTGCAAATTTGGTGTTTTTTCATAAAATATTTTTTTGTTATTACCTAGCTCATTTTTTTTAATGTTTTATTATTTTTATTTGAATACATTAGGCACTATTTACTTATTCTTATTAATCTATAATATAATCGTAAGTATATTATGACGTATATACGTATAGTGCACATTATATACGCACGTGTGACGAAAGCAAGCGTGATAATAAATTGGTCATCGTTAGGCAACCACAAATTAATAATTATACATCACATTTATTAAATAAATATCTGCAATTAGTAAATTACAGTATCGTATATCTTTTAAATGTATAAAAACTAAGAAAAAAAAACAAAGTCTACTACCAAAAATAAACAGTTTATGATAGATATTTTGTCTGTTAAAATCTAAATATTATTTCCAAATTTGGAAAATTCTAAAAAATATAATATAAAATAAAATAATATATTTCAAATTTAGTGTAAATTATCTTAGATTTAAAATTGTTAGATTGAATAAAATCCGAATGCAAATGTCGCTGTTTTTATTGCATATTTTGATATTTTTTTCATTCATAATGTTCCGAGCGCTGAATTTATATTCAAATATAGGTATACCTATTGTATGCACGCTAAATCATGACAAAACAATAATTACCTAATTATAATAATACAATATTATTATTTATTATATCTTGTCTCGTATAATGTACAACTACCACGACAGTCGGTAATCGAATCTCGTGTATACACGCACATACACTAGCATACTTAACTTATATAATAATATTATATACGACACGACGTACCCGTATAGATTCCACAGATGTAATATGTATATTATGCTACGTGTAGGTACCATTTCTTCTTAAATAAAAAATAATATAATAATAAAATAGAAATGTATATTATATTGTTTTCCGACTGGATAAACGCAGAAAGTGCATTCGTAATCGTTTGTTACTCTGATAATAACAATTTTATTATATACACAGTTGCATTGGTTGTTAAATATTGTTGGCTATTTTTTAATATTTTGGATTTGCCTCCCTCCTCCCCCCATATTTTAAAATCCTGACTACGCTACTGGTTTGAAATAATATAATTTACGTATATCATATATATATATAATATTATAAAGGTTATATTTATTTTTACTCTATATTTATAGAGTATGATAAACGTATATAGAAGATATGTGACTTAAGAGGACTTATCCTGATTCCTCGTGCAATTTCAAGCTTTGCATTTTCAAGATTATGTATATGATTTAGATTTTAGAATTTAATATTTAGTTTTAATATTATTTTATCACGAGAGTTTTCAATTTTGTAAATATTTATTAACTATAATCCGTAGACCATTAGTCCGCGTCCCACGATACCGCAATGTATTTAATGGTGCTGCTTTATATAATTGTAGAGTGACATTGATGAAATTGCGTGTACAGGGAATCAGGAAAACGGGATGGTTAATGTGGGGGGAGAGAATCATTATATTTTATAACTTTTTATTTGATCCTAATAATTGTAAATTTAAAACTCTGAATTATTGGACTTTATAGGCGCAATTAGACCTCTAAAACGTGGGGTGCTATCATTGTAAAATATATGTCCCACAGAGCCTTGGTTCTTCGTTATTAGTAAGTTATAACCACGGTCGATTATAATCTATCTTGGTTATAACGAATTATTTAATATTATGACTTAAATAATATTTATAAACAAAACTGTTTTAATTTTTTTGTAAATGAATATTTTATAATTTAAAAACATAAAATTGGTGGTATTTTACTATAGTAATAATAGTTAGAAAGACGTTTATCTAAAAATACAAGAGGTGCTAAATTTGAACTTGGTGGTGCACTGGTGCTAAAGAACTTTTGGCACCCCCTCTCCTCTAATTGTGCCAATGAATGGATATAATATGATATTATGTATAACGCGTACCTATATTATATATTTCAATCGAATTGTATGTGTAATAGTATATTGACATAACTGTTAGGCTATGATAATATTGTCATATTATACGCATTACCAGCGACCAACCAGTGGCAATATTTTTACGTCTGCTCCGCATTTGTTCGAAAAGCCGATCGAGGGACTAAATCATATGAATATAACTTATAAGTACCGAATTCGGTATTTATAATGATTTTTCTATTATGACAGCGGTCAAATCGGCTCACGGCGGCGGCGTGTGTCATACAGTATCACTATCGTTCTATTTTGCACTCGATGACAGACATAATTTAATGATATATTATTATTGTTGTTGTTGTTGTTATTATATATCGTAATGCATTGTATAATTACACTTATAATATAGTAACACACACTATTGTATTCAACGCACCTCCAGTGGCGTGGCCTAGTGAATGGTCTAATAAATAGTATAATAACTAATAAGAAATAAGAAGTATATATGTATTATATCTCTCACCATTTATTGCAGTCCATAAACGCCCTATAAATATAACAAGCCCCATAAACTAAATGCGATTAAAAAATATTCAACTTATAAGTTTTAACGTACAGTTAATTTTATATTTCAATTGATTTGCCATTATTCGAACCAAATAAATTATAATCTATTGCGTATTATAGTTTCGTGCACTATTGACAATCGATGAAATTTGGTTTGGCTTGTAGTTTATTCTTTCACAATAAAATATTTTACTATAGAAGTTATCGAATAATTTTGACCAACGAAATTACATTCCAGTGTACAATTAATAATAATTATATTCAATATATATATATAATATATTATAGATAGTTTCAACTTCTAAGCTATTGACAGACAATAATTATTTAATTCTATATTCACATTTAACATTTTTTGTCTTATATTTTAATATAATAACTACATTAATACCAAAAATATATAGTAATGAAAGTAATAATATTGGTTTTAAATATTTATCGTGCATAATATTACAGTATATTATCCATCGTACGTACTAATATATTTTATGCATTTTTGGACTACAGTAAGTTATAGTCATTGTTTGTATATGATGAGTCACGAGCACTTGAGAGTTTTGACGGTTTTTTTCCGTTCAAACATAAGCGATACGCAAATCTTGAAATACCAAATCGATTTATTATAATTATTACTAATCAATATGATAATTAATCGCATCTCATATATTATTACTATATGAATTTATTGGACAAAATTCCAACACCAGCTTAAAACCTATTGCAGTGATTGAAAAATCGTCATAAGTTTTGATGGAAAAAATAACAGACAACATGCTTTTAAATTTAAAATAAAACAATGTAGGTGGATGTCGGATAATATACGTCAATGGTTATTTAAGTACATTTTCGATGATCCGATATCGAGACGTGTTCTGGGTTTAGATAAACAGTTTAATGATATCGACGTCGATTTGACCGCAGAATAATATAATCTGTGATTTATAAGAAAAGGATCGGAATACGATAATAAAAGTAAATTTCGATTATTATATTCCTACAGTGCGTGGTATAGATAGACGTCTGCCACGAGAAAAGAAATAACGACGTGCTCTGATCGCAGTCAGAAGAGGCTTGCAAGCGTATAAAATAAAATAATATTTTACGTTAGTTTCTTGGCAATACCATAATAATATATAAAAATATATTATTTTTGTTTTACTCGCCACGTTCATAATAATATGCCATGTATTTTGCGTTCGTAAAATAGAAAACTACAGTAATTATTTTGTATATTATAATAATATATAGGTAGGTAGTTATCGTGGAGGAATACTGCAAGCAATATCGTGGAATAGTATCGTTTTGACGAATGATTTGGGGCTATAAAGCCGCTGCAGTAAGTACTTCTGCCCGAAGAAGTACCCATACACCCATGTCTAATATATACATTTCCACCCCAATCCGTAGCTTGTTCCCTTTCTCTTTCTCTAAACAATTTGCTAATCCTGTTTGAGATGGGTTTGTGAATAGTGATTAGCCGAATACTCCAACGTTGATCGAACTATACAGAATTATAGAGAGTATATAGTGCACATAATACCTATAGAGTTAAGTATTTTAATACATTTATAATAGGTGCAGCGTGTACATTCTCAACAACTGCGGTGGATAAAATCTCTAACGTTTTCAACGGTTGTACACATCGAGGTCGCACCACCGATATATATAATGGCGGCATACCGAGTGAAATGAAGAAACATTCGTTTGAACTTGATAGTTAGATAAACTATTTGATTAAGTAAAATAGTTAGAGCAAAGTCCAATAAATTTCCTCTATAACGGAGATGGTTAAATACAAAATACAGTACCTACGTTTATACGTGCACAATACACTAGCAAGTAGTAGAAGTGTATACTCCGAAATGTGTGTAAACGCAATTTAATAATAATTAATATAATATATAATAATGTACTTACCTATAGTTACCTATTTTACATATAATATAGATTTTAGCTGGCTCAGTGATGCATATAATAACTAATATATTTATATTATATTATATTATTTATTGAAGTAAATAATAATATATTCTATCAAACCTTGTTTGTTTTAATAATATTTTTAATTAGGTATATTGACAAAATGGCGTAATTAATAACGCATATAACTAGTATTTTAATATTGAATTTATAACTGAAAATGTACGTATAAAGTATAAACTCTATTTTGTTTGCACATACCAAGTTTCAGTAAACTAACGTTTTGATAAATACACCGTCGAGTATAATTAAACATTTAAACCAATGATAATAATTATAATTGATTGGCTCGTTTCATATATATAAAAAAAATAATTTTTGTGCATATTGTAGGTAATGAAAAAACTAAAAAATGAGAGTTTGGGTTTGATATTTTAATATTTATCATATCTCCCGGGATGGCAATATCAGGATTATAATTATTATTTTAGTATGTTAAAAATTGCGTATAAATGTGAAATGAATAGGTAGCTCATAATTCAGTACTTACCTATTTATAGATAAAATGGTAAAATGCAGTTTATTAAAAGAAATAAATAATGTAACAACAATTAATAATTATAATTACCATACAAAATTAAATAGCAAATACTGAAAGAAAGTGTTTTTATTTATGATTGAGAGAAATTTTATATGATATAATAGTACGAATTAATTCCGTCTTGGAGCAGTAAGCAATAACTATTATATTCAGTATATACTTACCATATTACACTCTGCAATAAACAATTATAGTAAAAAGAAAAAAACCTTATATTGTTTTTAAATTAAGATTTCCCATGATAAAATATTTAAAACAGCAATAATATTAATTAATAGAATAATAATTGTCATAAGTTTAAACAAATTATAGTTTTAAATCGTTCTCACTGGAGTAATTACAATATTATTTTTACTCCCCAACCTTTGATTTGCGTTTTGACTTTTTATGTTTATAAATACTTTGTTCCTCACGTAAATAAACACATTACACCTACAAAACCACGAATTCAAATATGATGCCATTTTACATGCTTTGGACAGACTGAATATTATCGTATGTACATTGTACAGTATAGGTATGTGTATCATACCTTCCTATAAAATATTAAAAAAATTTTTGAAATAAATTGAGTTTATGCTAAACCAATTTGGAAAATTACAAAAGGTTTATTTTAAATGGTTGTACATAATTTTTAATTTAAAATTCCACAAACTTTAATAGCTAAATTAATATTTTACAGTTACTCCATTACAAATTGTTAAAAATAAAATAAAACATTTTTTTACTCACTTAAAAACTGAATAAATTCACTGGTTGTAAAATAAATACGAACTACAGTTGTTATTCCAGACAGGAATATTAATTATAATCTACATAAAATATAAAAAAAAGCTTACTTAATTGATGTATTGACATGTTTATTTTAACTTCTTTCCAATACGCGATGGTTAAAAAATGTTTTTTTTATATTGAATATTTTATTTAAAAAAATGTATGATGGTAAATTGACAAAGCTTCGTTTTATATTATCGAATAATTAAATTTTGTAAACTTAAGTTATTTTACTCGTATAGGTACCGGTATACCTACATTACATCTTTACATTTCATCAATATAAACACAAAGTTTTTTTTCTATAAAAAATATTTTAAAAAAAACAAACGGCAAAAAAATACATTGTAAAAACGTATATTATTTATTATTATATTTTTCATATAATATTGGAAGACTGAATATATTATTTGGCTATTATTTTTGTTTTGTTTTCCATTACTTTATTGAACTATTAAGTTCGATAAAAATTTGGATGATTTTTTCACTACAGCGTAGACAATTTATATTTTTACGATTTTGAGGTGTTAAGCAAATGATTTTTCTTACTTGTATTTAATGCTTGATTGTTTTTTTTTTTTTTTTACAATTTGTAAATCGGATAAAAAAATTCAGATTTCAATGGTATTTGGTGATAAAAAAAAATACTATGTGATATTTTTGATTGTAATCTATCAACACATATAACAATATCTAAACTTTAAATAATCAATTAATACAATATACTAAAATTATATTTATAATAAAAAAAAAAATTAGATAAGTACCTAGGTACAGTTGAGAAAGATTATTTATACTATTTGTTACGTATAGGTACCGATGTGCATTAGATGAAATGAAAATAGGAAAATAATAAATATTGCTTTAAATACTTAATTAATTTTGCATATTTTAGATTGAGCGTATCGAAAAATGTATTGATTTTACAATGATACAATGATGAGTGTTTTTTAAAAATGTTTTATATATGTGTCTGTTACCTTCATTGAGAGAAATAAAAATACTTCAATCTTCAACTTACAATTTCTTTTCTGGTAAGAAAGTGAATCTTATTTATACTTTAGATGGTCAAAAGTAAAAACAACCCAGTACTTTTTACATATTACTACGCATTATTAATATAATTAGGAAAAGGACTAGAGAACAACAGGAATTTTTACCCAAAACCAGTTTTTGACAAAATTTATTTTACTTTTTTGTAGTTACTCAAAAACAAATAACCGTCAATATTTGAAAATCTCACATAATGTTTATATGACAATTTTCCATACACGATAATATTTATTAAAAATGTTGACTGTTTTCTTATATAATTTTAAGGAATTAGACATTTTTGATTTTAAAATTATTGTCAGTAAAAAAAAGGTTAATATTTAATGCAAGGTTCCTTATAAGTTTTTATTAATATAAATGAAAAAAAAAGTTGAGAGTAAATCCACAATCATTTTTTATGATCATCTAAAGCGGTAGAACTTTGACAAAATTCGTCAAAATCACGAATATGTACAAATTATTTTGAAGTTAGAAATTCATAAAAGTTTTCATTTTATATCTTGGACTTGAAAATTTAATACAAGATTCTTTATAATTTATTCTACTTAGGTATATATAAAAAAAAGAGAGAAATGGAAGGTCAGATTAATTTTTCATAAGTGTTTGAATTCAAATTTTTCGACATTGGATATTCACCCATAAACTAACGATTTTCTTACTTTGTTGTAATTAAAAAATGAATAACCGTAAATACTTGACGATTTTATCAAACGTTTATTTTATCATTTTTAATAACATTTTCTAACTGTGGACTCTTTTTGAGCTATTTATAGAGATTTTAAATCATCAAATTTTTTTTATATAAAAATAAAATCTTCAAAATTCATCAAAAGTTGTTATAATATAGCAGTTCAAAAATATTAAAGGTACAAAAGCTCGATAATACATTTTAAAAATGTTAAGCGTAGGTAAATCCACAATTTTTTTTTATGCTATAGACATTTTAAGTTCAAATGTTATCAAAGTTAGTTATTTATACGAAGAATAACGATCTTAGTTATTTTGTTGTAGCTTAAAAATATTATTTGTGGGTTATATACTATTGAGACTTTTAATTACGTATATTATTATATTTTATACACACGATGACATTTTCAAATGCATTGTTTTCGACAAAAATTAACCCAACCTACCATATTAGGTATTATTACTACTATTATTGTAAAAACAGTGTACAGTATTTTTTGGGTTAACCGATAACCCGATAATGCGAGTTGTACCTACGTAATTGCATTTGACCATGTACCTACATATTTCGTTCTGCAGATGACCGCAGATAATCTACAAGACGGATAATCGGCCCGCGGATAATCGAGAGTACCTACTCTGGTACATTGTATAATATAATACAATATACTTAGTAATATAGGCTGACCGATCGTTTTCACTCCGAATCATTTTTCGTATGCAATAATAAATTAATTCAATTTTATTTTTAACACATATATTTCAATGACCTACCTACTCACTGACGAGATACATGCTCGACACCTACAACTGTAATGCATAGCGGTTACATTAGGTGGGCAACCTTTTACATCAGATATGTATAGGATATAATACCTGCTACAATAATATACGATTTAAAACATAACATAATATTTAAAATAGAACGGGATATGGATGAATAATGTAATAACAATAATACTATATAGTGTGGTAAAATAATAATATTGTAATTAATGTACGACCTTTTGAAGCTAGTCGACTCATTTGGAGAATTCTAAAGTGCATGATTTTGCACATTTCATGGTATTTAGCCTTTAGAGCATGTTACATGCGCTAACTTTGAATGTACAAAAAGGAATGCATTTTCAACAGTTGCTTAGTACACACAACGCACAGCCCTGGAATGAATACACGTATGTTGCATTATTGTACTACGGATCTGTACACAAATCGTATCTATCTCTTTGTAATACTGCTGCAGCTGCATATAGATCCCAGATCGAGGACTGAGGAGTGAATAGAATTACTATAGACGCAAGCATGCAGCCGTATATATATAGTTTCCGGATCTGGGACCTTATATTACAAACTAGTCAGTTACGATTTGTATTTTGATGGGTTGTATACTATTTATATATTATACAACACGCGTCAACAAGACAAGGCGACATCAGCTAGTTTTGACGTCTCGTACCGACTCCGGCAAAATGTACATACCTGATATATATTATAATATCATCTATAATACAGTAGCATTTTTTCAATCACATTATTAACTCGCATGTGTAGGTAAACATAAGTATGCATCTAATAGAAATAATGTAATCGCGTCATTATTTGCACATTTCGGGGTTATACCGTTTTTGTCATCAAAAATGAACGTGAAAAAACGGACAGAAATAACCTCGTCATTAAAATATAGTATCGCGGAAACGAAGACTTCGAGGAAAAAACTACGCGATACTTCAGCCGACCTGCTGCTATCCATATTATAATATTATTATATGTTATACTCGTGTAGACGAATAAATTGGGTATAAAAACTTTTTTTTTAAAAAAAAAACAGCGCACCGCGGTCGGGACGTCGTAATAATAGGTAAATGTGACATAATAATAATATTATAATTAAGACGTGGACGGATTTGCGGTGGTCCGCGATAGCCTTGCCCTTGGCGACCTTCTCAGGCTTCTCTGCACTGGTCTAGGAGGCAATAATATTATTACAATAATTTCGGTGATATTAATAATACAATATTATAATATTATAATTCGACCACGTTGTTTCAAATTATGACTTGCGAATTACGACATGATTAAAATAAAATAATATGATGACACGCGTCGTCGACGAGCGGTCACGACTAAGCAACGATGACGATCGGTAAATTATAGACTCGACGAAGACGATCAAATACTTTGACTAGAATCGCACCGTCGCCGTTCACCTGTAGTGTAATGCGTTATGGTTACCAAACTGTCATTACGAACAACATGTTATATTGTAACCATAACTGCAGCAACAAAAGTATAATATAACACGGTAATAAAATATTCAAATGCGCACATATCGTCGTCGTAAAACGCCACGTCATTCAGCTCGCATAACGGCCGCGCGCTGATAATATTATATTATGATACAATCTCAAAATATGCTCACCGCGACATATTCGTCCCGGATCTACACGTCATATTATATTATAGTATTAAGTATAACTAACTCGTTCAGAGGTCATATCGACGGAATTATACATCGTTTCATGATCGATTAGACCGAAAAAATTGTATATTATATAAATTATAATATAGAAGACTGTAAACATGTAATTTTTTATACCTATTGATATTATGTGCAACAATATACATGAATACCATATCGATTATGTTATATCATCCCAGCGCCTCCACCAAATATCGCGTGGTCGGGGGAACCGTGTTACGATATTAGTTATCCACTTATCCAGAGAAGGTTTTTCATTCCTTATGGATAAGTTTTCCGTAGCTACAGGGGTTGGAAAACTGTGTATGAGGTATTTTATCAATAATAATTAATAAGACACGTTCGGTTTATAGATTTGTGATGATTATTATATTTAAAATAATACTTTAGTAAATAAGAAGATGACTGTTAATAACTGTATATATATAGGTGAGCTCGCTCCTCTTAATGGTTACTGTCGAACTAACTACCGTCTGCCATTTTAATAATAAGTAATAATGTGTACTGGTCGAAAAGTGTTGAATGTGTATATTTTGTATAGGTCAATCCTTTAGTGTGTGTTTAGTGTATAATATAATATGTAACAAATATTACAGTGTATATAGGACATAGGTTGGTACTTATATCATATAGTTATTATTGTTATTAACTTTTGTAAAATAGTGTGAACCATGAGCGTGCTCAAGCAAGGGGGGTAGTTAAAGGGTTCAAACTCCCATCCCCATGAATACTTAACAAAAATAATATATGTACTTATATATAATTATAATAATTTATTAGGAACAAATCTAGTTTAGCGCCCAAGCAAGTATTTCAATTTTTTTTTTCGGAAACCTATGTATTACAACGAATTAAGAACGATTGATACAATAGGCTCTTGATATATTGTTACAATAGTAGTTGAAAAATATTAAAATACATAGGCAATATTTTTTTTTTTTTATAAGCATTTAAAGTAATGATCCAAAACCATTTAAATATGATCAGCTTGTGGGTTAGGTTCAAGTAAATTTTTCACTACGTAATCTCGACTCTCCACCTGTCACGTTAAACTATATAACAATTCTTAAGGCAAACGAAGTTAAATACCTTGGGCTAACTCTCGACAAACGCTTAACCTGGAGCCCACACATTAAACTTAAACGCAAAACTGTTAACTCTAGACTTCATATCCTTAGACCACTCTTAAAATCCAAACTTTCCCTTTCCAATAAACTTACTATATACAAATCAATAATTCGACCAGCTTGGACATATAGTATCCAGTTATGGGGCTCTACAAAGCCCTCTAACACCGACACGCTTCAAGCTTTTCAATCTATCTGCCTACGATTAATAACATCTTCTCCTTGGTATTTCACAAACAATAATCTTCACAAAGACCTAAAAATTCCTACACTTAATCAATTAACAAAAGCACATTACTCTAAATTTCACTCCAACTTAAACTCTCGCAGTAATCCATTAATAAAGCAACTTTCTTCCACCTCACTTCCTGGCAATGTACGTAGAAGACTCAAAAGACAGTGGCCTAGAGACCTACTAAATAAAAATAAAAAAAACCATGACATATAAAATGTTCTCGGTTGGGTGGTGCTGCTGAGTGCCTGCCCTTAAATGTTAAATTCTGTTATTTCATATTATATTAACTATCAAATTTGCCCATTGTACATAATGTTGTATAGATTGTAAATTAATTAAATATATAAATAAAAATAAAAATAAAAGCATTTAAAGTTTGATTTTTTTAAATTTACATTATATTAATTAATATTTTTAATAAATCCTTCTATTTTATACATTAAAATATTGTATATGATTAGTATGTTACAACAACATGTTGTTATTTTGGAAATAACACTGGGGTGACGATCTAATCATGTTAGTATAGTTTCTAGGAATCTGTGGGTCTGTGCCACCTCTGAAAAGATTTTAATATAATGACTAGGTATTAAAAAAAACGTTAATTAAACATCACGGAATAAGCATTTAAACTTAACAAATGATTCCATTACAAAACTACATCATCAATTAAATCTTTTGATTTCCAATCTTTCCTCTATTACATAAATATAAAATGCATTGTGCATACTATGATTAATATTAAGTATCAAATTATAAGAAAAAAGTCTAGATATACTCTATCGAAGACTAAAAGATACTAGAAAAAAGTGACATCTTTTGCAATTTTTTTTATCGCAGTATACTGTTTATCCGAATGATAATGGTTTTGAACATTAAAATTAAAACTATATAGTGTTACCACGATATAAATATACTATTATACTCAAATGATTATCTCAAAAAACTTATAATACAACGTATAAATACACTCTTCGAATATCAAAGAATTATTTCAAAAGTTATAAAGCTATCAATATGTTATTTAATCTCAGTTATTTTCTAATTAATTGAGAAAAACTAACAAAAAAAAACTACGGGAAAACAGAATAACAATAAATTGAAACACCTTGTAAATATGTATCAATATTTTTATTTAAAAATTGTTAAATAGATTGTATGTTGTAACTGTGTAAGGCCAGTATGTAATTAACCTTATAATTATTTGTATAAATGTATGTAGATCATTGTATGGATAATGGCCTAGTTTCGAAACAGTAACTTAGTTTTCCGACCAATAAAAAAAATTAAAATTGAAGACCAGTTTTTTATAAAATCGATTTGATTGTTTTTGTTGAAATTCAGAAATGAATAAATTTTATGTACATAAAATTTGAACCGAATAAAAAAAGCCAAAAGATAGAATTGTTACATTTTTATTTGTGAATGGCCATAACAGAAATGTAGAGACTGATATAGTAGATAACTTATGAGTTATAAGTTTCCGCCGTATTATTTATTTACGTACCTATAATATTATTTTATTTATATTCCTCGTAGTATGGTTTGAAGTGTATAAATATGTAAAAAAAAAAGTTTCCACTGAACGACCGGGTCTGGGTATAGCCTCTGAGTCTGTAAATCACAATTTATTTGGTATTATAATAAACAGGGTGCAACGGCTGAAAAAGCTGTCGATTAGCTATTAATTTAAAATGTATGTTCGAAAAAACATACATTAGGTATTTAACAGTAAGTTAGTATTTACTTTTACCAGTTATATTATTAAGTTATACCTTGTATATGTATATATGGATGGAATTTCAATTGAATAATAGAATTTTATCGTGCTAAGAATGTTTTATCATATTGCTAATTTTTTCAAACCTTGAAGATTTATTTAACGATATAGAATCTTGTTCTCTTCGTAATTAGATAACACGGGAAATGTCAACTTCACGTTATATGTACGCGAACTGCAATGCTATATATGTGCACTCGATTTGCCAGCAAGGGTACGTTTAATTAAGTATATTACTAGAGTATATATATGTACTCATACAGGTGAACGTATAAATGTATAGTATATATTATATATATGTCAGCAGAAAACATAGTAGAATAAATTTCGAGGTAGAACTAATTCACCCGAAAACCTCCGTGTGCCGAGTACGAAAATTACACACGACAAATTGCACTACAGTTTATTTTTATATAAAATGTAAATATATTTTTTTTTCAACGACGGCAATAACATGCCAAGTTACTGTGACAATTATAAACGAACCTCTTCCGAATAATAAACATTGTTATTTTCTCGCGTGAAAGCGTACAATATATCCGTTCCTGTATATACATAATAATTATTTGACCCTGCTCGACTATATACGACGTGTCGTCAAGCTGGGCAAGTTATTTTTTGAAGTTAACGAGTTTAAGTTGAAATAGTTTTAATGAAAAATTATCTTTCCGAAGTTTATAGTTGCGTGTTGATATATTGATACAAGAGCAACTTTATAAAGTTAAAAGATTTTGAAGAAAAAGTTATAATGGTTTATATTTTTTTTTTTGCACCATAACTGAAATTTTCTTAAAATGCATTAAAAAAAAATGCATAGTATTAAAAATTAAAATACATTTTTGTTAAGTAAAAATCATTAACTAACTTTTGAATATATTTTTTTATCACAATTAAATGATAAATAAAACAGATACCTATAGTAAATGCATATTTTGTTTCTTAACTCCTATAAAATAACTCGTTATAATAGCTTAAATTACATGATATTGTTTTTAAAAAACTCGTTGAATTAGATAATAATATGTTTAGGGAATATTAAATGTAACTATACCTATTTGGTAATATAGGTACTATAACAAATATAAAGTTAAAAGTTGTTGAAAAATCTCGTAACAAAACTTTTGACCTCGTGAGTAATTAATGAACAAACTTGTCGTCGATAATGTATAGGAGGTAGGTGCCTTTATATAATATAATATAAACGAATTAAACTAGCTGTTTGGACGTTTGGTACATACTGCTATTGGATTCAATTCGAACAAATTACAAATTGAACTAAAAATAATTAGAACAATCGCGCGATTGTTAGCAGGGCACAAATACACACTATACAGAATTATTAGTTATAGAAAACACGCGGTGTATTACCTACCTATATAATATTATAATAATATTAATTTTTAACATTATATTATCTTAACGATGTATATGTATATAACTGCAGTATTGGGGCCAGTTACTGATCTCTCCAAAATATTACTACAAGAGTTCAATATAACTATGGTAAATGTAAATATAATACTATATGCGTTCATAGATTATTATATATCTGCTGCTGTGGTTTGTGGTATTTACTTATCGGAACATCTTTGATGGAGATTTGATACTATGTATATCATTATATTATGATTATCGTCATTAACGTGGCGCAGTGATGTTTCGATAAGATAATAATGATGTATAAATGTATAATAATATTATATTATTATACTACTTACCTGAGTGTAAAAAAATGTGTTAAAAAATCTTTAATGATATAATTTAGGTACCTACCTACTTTAAATGTTTTCAAAATAAAAACAATTATTATACTATCCATTCTATTATATTTTTATGTAATGACAATACGTCGATACGAGATTTATTTGACGGCGGGATTAATAAGTATACCATGGATGTATAATAATTGGTAATTATTATTATTATTACATAGTAGACGTTTCCACTGTGTAAAGCTATTATCGGTAATATACATTACGAGTCGTATAATAATATATAAAACGGCAGATGAATAGACTTCGCTTTCGCTTTAACTGGTTTTGTCGTAATTGAAATTATTACTATATACCTTACGCACCACAAACACATCTAAAATCGCCTTTCTACTCGTATAAAAATCGAATTGTGACTTTATTACATACGAATTTGTTTTCGAAATTACTACGTCGTACAACGCATATCATAATTTCATGTTACAGCTATTCTTATGTAAACATGGAAAATAGAAATAAATTCTAAATATGTCTTAATAATACCCAAAAATCTCAAATATTTGACATTTTAGATTCTGAGTGGAACGATGAATGTATTGATTTTACAATGATGTGTGTTTTTTTATTTTTTTTTTTTATTTTTGTGTCTGTCATCACCTTTTAGGACAGTAAAAGTGCTTGGATTTTCTTCAACAGTACCTTTTCTGATAGGAAAGTGAATCTAGTTGGTACTTTGGGGGGGGTCAAAAGTAAAATTTTTCCAATAGTTTTCAAAAGCGTCGTGAAAAACAAAGGAAAAATTAAGGAAAAACGGGAATTTTTACACAAAATCGTTTTCGAGAAAATTGATTTTGGTTTTTGGTGTAACTTTAAAACGAACGACTGTAAATAAATGAAATTTTCACTGGTTGTTAATATTTCCATTTTCTATACATGATAAAATTTTCAAAATATTTTGATTTGTTTTGAGCTGTTTACGGACAATTTCAG
>NC_042494.1:100549548-100555416 GCF_005508785.2 Acyrthosiphon pisum
GTCACAGTTTTTTTTTATTAGCATTTAAAGTTAAAAATTGACAAAATATGGAAAAATCACGAAAATTACGTAATTATTTTGAGTTTATAATCCGTACAAATTTTTCTTTTTAGAACTAAGATTTTAAAATGTAATACAAGATTCCTTATAGGATAATCTACCTTTATCAAAAAAAAATGTCTATAAGAAATTCAAACTAAATTTTTATTAGCGTTTGAAATTCATATTTTTACAACATTTGGTATTTACTCGATTTCTTACGTAACGATTTTCTTATTTTGTTGTAATTAAAAAACGAATGACTGTAGAAACTTGAAAATTTCACTGAATGTTTATATTAGCATTTTCTATATACGATAAAATTTTGAAAATAATTTGACTCTTTTTGAGCTGTTTACGGACATTGTAAGTTTTCAATTTTTTTAGTTTTTTTCTCTATAAATATCAATAAAGTTTTATCTATTGAGCCAAAAAGTGTAAAAAATTAATACAGGGCTCCTGATACATTGTTACAATTATAGCAGTTGAAAAATATTACAAATACATAGGCACAATTTTTTTTTATAAGTATTCGAAGTTAAAATCTTGACAAAATTTACCAAATTTAAAATTGAATAATTATTTTGTAGTTAAAAATTTATTAAATGTTCAACTTTTATATCTAAGGATTGAAAATTTAAAACAAGATTCCACGTAAATATTTAATTCTGTTACCAAAAATTCTAAGAAATACATAAGCACAGTTTATTTTTATAGTAATTTTAAGTTCAAATTTGGACGAAATTACATATTAAAAAACCTGGAATAACTATTTCAGTTATTTTGTTGTGATTGTAATGATTGTATAATATTATTTGTGGGTACTTGAAACTTCTAAAGTATACTATTATATATATATATCTATGATAGTACCACGGTTTGTTGTTGATGTATAACGCGTTACACGATTGATATTGTGATATGATTAATTTGGAATTTATTATTAATACCTATTATAGATCAATTTTTTTTTAATACTATAAATAAGTAAACCTATAATAGGTATGTCTAATATCTAGACTTACAAACTGTCTCCGCTCAGAATCGTTTTTCTTATACAGTGATATTATATCATTGAATTCAAATTTAATACTATCCATTATACAGTGACCCACTTGTAACCTACTGTACAGCAGAGCGACATCCACTTACCCACCTTTTTTTTTTTACATTCTCTTCAGGGTGATTTTGGTGTTAAACTTTTGAAAATCAAATGAGAAAGCCTATCTTTACGGAACACTATTTAGTGCTTTATGCGATTTAATATGCAATATTTTTATATTTATGTATACCACGACGTATAGTTTTTAGTTTTTAGAATTTAGTTACAAACCATAATTTAATTCAAAACTCTGTGCCAAAAAAATACACTTATCTCGTTTTCTTTTTCATTTAGAGAATTCTTACGCGAAATCACACTATTTCGAGAGTGACTGGAAATAAATAAGATGTTTGAACCATTATTTTTATTTTTTAATATTTAATCGTAAGTAGAAATTCTGAAACGTTTTAGTTCGTTAACTATATGTTGAATATAAATCAAACAAAAAGTCATTGATTTATAAATAATGGCTATAATATGGACGGTTTGTTTTACTTTATTTAGATCTCGTGAGTCATAATACATATTGATTTATTATAATCTTTGATATATTTTCGATTCATTTATAAATTACGTCCACGCATAGATATTATAATATAATTATAAATCATGTAAAATTATCATTCACATTATCTGATAATTATTATAAGGACGAAATGTATTTCATGTCGTACTTGAGTATTTCGGGTTGTTGTATATAATGACTGGATTAATAAAAAATATCAGACATTCTTCGCACGTCTGTGACCATTGTTTTGGACGGTCCATGGATTCGGGTATGATGTTATTTTACATTTTAAAACAGATCGTAATCGTATCTGAATTAAAATTCTGATCAAAACTTAAATTACTATAGTTATGTAAATCTATGGGGAATTAATGATAACGCGATCGGCCTCATCTATAGCGGTTCAAAAAGGAGAAATAATATAATATGTAAGACTATAAGTTCTGTAGGTATAGCAGTATACAACTGTCGACTTCAGAGATTTTCGAATATTATAAAGATTAGTAATAACATAAATTGTGAGTAATGGTTTTCAAAATTGGTTAAATATAATATTATTATTATTATTATTATTACTATGGTCAAAACATTATTTTAGTAGGTAACTTATTTTGATAAAAATGTTAATTTTCACAAATAATATTAAATAAGTACAGAAGTACTAAGAAAAAGTTACCTATGTGCATATAAAATTAGAAATAACTAATTAGATCCAAACACTTAATACAAATATAGTAAGTGTGAAGTTAATTGTAATCCATGACAATGAATACCGTATTTTGAACGGGATGAGATGGAGTTGTTTTAAATCTAATGTCTATTACTATGTTAACACACTTATAGTGTGAGTGCAGTAAAACACTAGCACACACGCAATCGCAATATAATGTATCGCCTAAAGCATTTTAAAACACTAAAACAGCAGCTCATCCACCAGTGTGTGAAGAATCTCCGTTTTTGTGTAAACAATGATAATCAAATATCAAAGTACAGAATTTCGCGTACGTATGTTGTGTTTAGATTAAGGTTAACAATAATAATAACAATTACTCTGTTAAAAACGTTTCCGGCGATTTCGCACAGTCAAATTTAATAATTTATACCCTAAAGACATCACGTTTTCTTTTTCGCACATTAAATTAGTAGATTGAAATAATAATATTATACGACGAGGGTACCTATTCCTGATGACTAGAGTGAATTCGTTTTACTTTGCATGATGTATAATAATAATTTACAATAATACTACGCTGGATGTAAGAGCACGTGACATCTAATTTCACTAACCTACAAATTTAACCATGATGACAATTACTGTTGTATCAAGTAGATTTAGATTGTAGAAGTAATGTGGACTAGTTCTGGGATTTAGGTAATTATTATAAGTATTGATGATATTGAAGTATTGTAACTTGTAAGTATTGAAACTTGAAAGTACCTACTATTTATAAGCATTGATATTACTGAGAAATCACATAATATATTTTGTTATTATAAACTATTTAATCAAAAGGCATACCTAAGCTATAAGATTTTCGTGGAGATCTCAAATATATTTTACCTTTATTATTAGTTTTACCTCGTATGTAAATTATGCTATAATATTATGCTAAGTATTTTGTTTTAATTTTTAATAAACAATATTATTATTTTACAAGAAGCTTATATATACTTACATAAACTAAGGTATTTTCTACGTAGTCATGGTATTTTTAGAAGACTATTGATTTTGATAACTATAAGGTACATAATCATTTTTGAAAAGCTGGATTGGACTTAACCCAAATGAAAAATATATTATTATTTATTATAAATCATGATAAATAAACATGTTACAAAATATTTATTTATTTTTTATTTTTATTAAACAGCTTCTAATTTAAACAAATATTTGTTTAATATTAAATATTAATTATGATTTGTTAGTAACAGTGTATTTATTTAATTATTTATAAATGGACTACTTATCTATGGAACGTCGAGGTATTTAAGATTCTGAGTGGAGCAATGAATGTATTGATTTTACTATGATGTGTATTATTATTTTTCTATCTGTCACCACCTTTTGGAGCAGTAAAAATGCTTCAATCTTCTATTTCAGCATCATTAGGGAAAAGTGAGTCTAGTTGGTACTTTATGGGTTAAAGGTAAAATATCCCCAGTAGTTTTCAAAAGAGCACAAGATAAAACGTACAAAATATTTTGACTCTTTTTTAGCTGTATTAATTATCAATGCAATATTTTGCTGAATTTTTTACTATAATTAATATTGAAAAAAAATAGTTGCTTGGTCAAAAGCTTAAGTAGTTCATATTGGAACCAAATCTAAAAATTATAATATTGGCTCAATTTTTTTCCATAGATATTCTAAGCACAAATTTAGACTAAATTAGATAATAAAGGATAATGATTCTACGGATAGTAAATAAAAGTTAATAAAAATAATAAAATATGATAGAAATAATATGCACCATATTACAATAATTAAATATTAATGTATATAATTATAAATGCTATGTTTTCAGCAAAAATTAAATCAACCTACCATAATACTGCAAATAGCAAAATAAATTACTTTATCAATTTAATATCAAATATCATAATATGAAATATACTTGATATAGGTTGACAGCTCCGTTCAGAATAGTTTTTTGTATACAATGATATATCATTAAATTCAAATTTAACATATCCATTATAATTTATAATGAATCAATATTCGTTAGACACCAACTATAATACAGCAGAATAGTACCCACTTGTGCACACTTTTTTTTAATTTTAATTAATTTTAGTTTTTCTATTGGCGTATTAACTACTCCTTCTATCCGCGTCTAAAAGTAAGCAGACGCTGTACTTGGAAGAGGCGATGCTTCGATTTTCTCAGTAATTTCCCTAAGCGTTACGATGACTTTAAATAATTACACATTATAGACCACTTGCAAAAAATAGTAATAGTTACATGGTGATGAAATGTAAACAATTATACAAGTATTAAGGTTTCAATTTGCAAATAATAGTAGGTACTAATCATTATCATGTGTCGTGGTGCAGAGTGAAGCAAAAAGAGTGCCTTACAACCATCAATGGTCTGTTTAGGTTTTTATTATCGAATAAATATACAATCTAAACTAGATATTATATTTGAGTGAAAATTGTAGCTATTACGTTACGGAACTATGTACACTAAATATAACACTGTAATTAATTTATTTATGTAACATACGTTTTATTATTTACTACCTACTATATAATATTACCATACATTTTAAAACTACACAGTTAAGCTTAATTTATTAAATATATCTCATGTGAGTCAATTTTAAACCATTGTTTGTATAGAATATTGTGAATAATGACTTTCGTAGTTAAATAACTTCAAGCTAATGAGTAAAATCTATATAATATTAAGTAAAGTAATCGTAATCGAATATAAAATATACGTATATATACCTAAAATTTACATACCTACATTTATAATTTATTGATATTTTTTTATCAATGACGAAAGACGTTAAGACAAATTAACTTTCAATACAATAATGGATACACCTGGATTTTTTGTTATGAATATATTAAATACATAATATGCATAATATATATGATTAAAAATGAATTGCGTAATGTAACATTGTTTACAAGTGAGACATAAAAATAAATTAAATATAGTAGGTATTTAGTATTTACCACAGTCTACTGTACATAATAATATATTAATTAACATTACGTATAGTACCTACGTTTATAATTATATTATAAATACAATCAGAATAATAGAAATGATAAAACATATCGTCTTGGTTAAGGGGGCTGCAGCAGGTTTTGTCAAAAATCAAAACTTATGTATATTTGACCAATCTAAACATTAATTTTGTTTGTTATAATGTTTTTCAATATATTTAAATTCTGTATCATAAAATAAATCTTAAGGGGGCTGGAGGGGGTTCTAGTCAATTAAAAAAAAGTGACTTTTAGACCAATAATCTAGACGACAAAACTAGAAGAATTTGGTTTGACAGATTTTAATTTTGAAAACGAATTATGATTGATCAACAAGTTAACTAGGGAATGATCGAGGTTATTTTGAATATTCCAATTGTTGTTAGTATCATAATGAATAATATAAATACAAAAAAATCATATTTTTTCGATATTTTTATTCTTTGATATCACAGCTGAAAAAAAAAATATTCAAAATCGCCTCGATAATTCCCTAGTA
>NC_042494.1:100555494-100587633 GCF_005508785.2 Acyrthosiphon pisum
AATCATAATCCATTTTCAAAATTAAAATCTGTCAAACCAAATTCCTCCAAATTGTCTAGCTTATTGGTCTAAAAGTCACTGTAGCTCCCTTAACGAAAAAAAAACTGTTTAAATTTAAATTGTTTGAATAAAAGTTGTAGTTATTTTAGTAAAATAATTTAAAAGTGAATATTAATTATTTAGTAATTAGTCGTTTAAAAATTAAACTTATTAATAACTAATAAGACACAATATTTAATAATATCATAAGTTTAAAGTTATAACAGTATGGTAAAGAATTATATTCTCTTATTTCTCTCTCACTCTTTCCCTCTCTTTCACAGAAATTTTAAATTAATACATTTTGTATTCTTATGACGATAAATTAAAGTTGATAAAATGATTTGTTACATACGTATAATACCCACTAAATTATAATATTATATCATGAATTAGGGCGAAATGTTTAAATGTTTTTCTACTAGACACGTTCTATATTATAAATTATAATACGTTTTCTAATTTATATATTATAGCATATAATATAATTACAATTAATTTTAATAAATATTTATTACTGGATTGTTGATACGACATACTGTCCTGTCCGGCTTGGACTATCTACCCCGCACACTACAGTTTGAACCACAGTCTGACTCAGTGGTCCAAACACCATAGTGGTGACCATCTAACACCTTTAAACACAAGTATCACAAGTTGCTTCCGTTTTAAGTTTATTATCACCTACTATACCTATATAATATAACCTATATATGATATATACGTGTGTACTATGTATAGTTTATTTATAAAAATAGATGGTATACCTAAAACGGAAGCTATAGGTATAACCTTATACGTCTTAATACCTTATTGGACTCCACTTACTCTGATAGCTCGAATATTCTGGCATATTTTGTCTTTATATCATATAATTATATAATGTGTAACTACAAATTTATACGACTTATAATTCTCATCTTCGAATTTTGATCTCCTACAGGTAGTTTTATGTCGTCTGCTCGCATTTTGTTTTATTTTCAAAGCAATCGAATGTGGATGGTGGCATGTAGTAAAAAGATATTAAATTCTGACATTAAAAAAACAAAATAATGATAATAACGACGATAACTACAGCATTATTATTATTATTTTTATTTACTATTTGTTTTTCGTGAAATATTTTAGTAACCACAGTATAAATGGCACGAACCCGATGGACAATCGCGGTTGGTGGTATACGATGATAAATATTAATTTTAAAAAAAAACCCGAGTTGCAACCAAGCTACCGTAAAATAAATGTACCTACCTATACCAAAAAATATTAAATAAATATATTTCGAGCTATTTCATATTTATCGAACGGTTTTTGATAATAAAGTATAATTCGTATAAAAATGCGTTCATTTCCCCAGGGGACTAGAATATATAATATATATTTGTATTTGAAATTAAATAATATTATAGTTGAAGTAAATATATACATATTATATTATACGGTTGCTGTCTCGCGTTGATTTAAAATGCAATTTGTGAAAACCGTCATATCGCAGTACGGCGAACCAAAACTCGACGTAATAATAAACATTTTAATATTTTATAATAATTATGCGTATTCAGTCGTTTCGAGTTGAAAAATGTAACTGCGAACAAACATCAGCCGATCACGTCTGCAGATGTATTATAATAATAATAATATAATATCACCTTTTATGTTCGGAGCCAATTAAAAGCGACTGACCCAAAAAACGATAATTTTCATTACACGTTTGAACAATAGTCGCGCGCACGCGCTCACCTGATGTGCATACCTCCGCAGCTACCAGCTACAACAACTATACGTGATTCAAACAAACACAGCACTGTACACCGTCGTAATTATAATAATTGTTGTGCAACAAAGTCCGTTTCCTGGGCAAAAAATTAAAAAAACAAATAGAAAAAAAAAAAACCAGCGTACGTTCACGGATTGTACATGGTAGGTATATGTGTATTATACAAGAGTGTGTACCTATGGGTACATGCACGGGTAGTGGAAATGCATAAATCTAATTATTAAATATTATACTCCCGCGTCCGTTACGTTAGGTATATTATTTATAGGTCACGCGGGATTTCAGTGCGAAGTACACAACAGGGTGTGGTTCAAGGCGATCTGCAGCGATTATGCCTCCGTTGTTTTATGCCATTCGAATGTAGGTATAATAATATCTGTTGTCTCTTGTCATAATTTACGAATTCGTGCGCGCACCGTGGACGGTGGACACCGTAGGTTACCTTCGCGCGTGGTGGGTCGTAGGCACCTAGCTAATATACCTATACAATATACACATTATATTATGTACGTGTATACCTATGCGTGACACAACCACCGCAACCGTAGTATCGGTAACCGGCCGGGTAAACAAGAACAACGAAGGTAGGTATATGCGCGCGTAGGTACTAATATAATATTATAATTTATAGCTGCACTACGTAGACCACACGACATCCCGGGTCCGTCCAAGGGTACGTTTTACGAAAAACTTCGTATAATTATTATTATTGTCTAGCGGGAACGATGGTGATATTGTGTCGAAAAACGACAAAAAATTAGAATAACGAAATTGTTTTAATAGGTGTAATGGAGATCAGAAAAGGGTGCGACGATGTTTTGAAAAGTGAATGTACTATAACATTGTATGTTGTGTTGTACTTTTGTACTCGTTATGGCAATGGATTTTTAGCCGTCGTGTGTAGTCTCGACTCCGGATCGCCTGTTTCTAACCTTATACGATTGCAGTAAGTGTATTCGTATGGTATGAAACAATAATCAATAATTAATCGGTTTAATGTTTATTATTGTATATACTTAATATTACACTCACAACGATACGTACAATATAATATATTGTTTAGTACCAGATTTCCACATTTTCAATACGCACCGCCTCCGCCGCCGACCAACAGTATTGGCCAACCAAGCTGTGGATTCGATGGTAATGATAATATCGTTCTATTACAGGTCCCACCGCGGCCGTGGGATTGTGATTATTGCAATAGCGATTTATAATATGCAAATGATATTCTATTTATAGTTATTAAGATATTTTGGTTCTCCTTACTATTATACAATATTATTATATTTCCAATAATAACTATGCAATTAGCCCGCGCCGATAAAAACAACACGTTACCTACTATTATCGTATACTTAAAATCTTGGGCGTTTGCGGGAAATGGGTAATTTTGCGTTTTATATTGGCCGATTGATTTTTATTGCAACAGCAGACCATCTCGCGGGATAAATGATTAACCTAGAGCATTGAAAATCTATATTTAAATATTTTCCAAAAAAAATTATAGAACTTTAAGGCTCTATCAAACAGAACGCGTTAAAGCGGTAAATAGCTCGTAGGCGTGGTGATTTCATGCGCGTGAAAATAACGCTTTCTGTTTGACAGAGCCTTTAGTGTTTTGAAATAAAATAACCACTTTAACATTTATATAATATTATACATGTATTTATTTTTTGTAAAAGTTACAATACTACTTAATATATCATGTACTTAGTACATACTTAAATTGAACACCTGCTTAATTTATATTTTTTGCGAACTAGTTCACGCCTTGAAAGTTGAATTTTGTTTTAAAATATATTTTGAATAAATATGTTATATACATAATAAATATTATAATTAATCAATTAGGTATAGATAAAATATTCAGCACGTGCCTTATATTTATACCATCTACAAGGATACACCTAAACAAAACATTATATATTATATTATGTGACGTGTATAATATCTACAGAGGGCGTCTCCCACTTGTCTTCTATACTTTCCTTCTCACCAAAGTTTAACGAATTACATTACTAACATACTTAATGTGAATCGATAATTCAACCTTTAATGTATTTGGACTTTACATAAATCAGCTCTACTAAATATGAGCAATAGCAGATTTTTAAAAAGTACCAAAACGAAAATTAAAACTATTTGAGGTGGCCAGTTGGACGACACAAAAAATATTATGTATAAATCACAACAGTTAGGTATGTAGATATTTTAACATGGCAATGACTGCTTATAATTGAAAAATATGTTATTTCTTACAGATACAAACGCACGGAGACACTAAGTGTGCAGTGAAATGTTTTACCGGAACATTAAAAACTGGATGTATTGTGGCTGGAGCAGGAAGTCGTCCGGTAGCTGCTGTTATCTGCATTGTTCGCCACACTGGGCGACTAGGGGCTGCAAGCGGACGTTGGTACCCAGACAGCCAACCGCACCGGAAATGTAATCCGGAAAGTTGCTCTCGAGTATCCAGAGGACGCCGCCTTGGTTGTCGGGTGCCACGTGCGTGGCCAACCGGCCGCAGTCGTCGGCCTTCCGGACCAGCGCGAACCTGTCGGGGCCGAATGAAGTGCCGTCATCGGGCCGGTCTGTGTCCCAAGCGTACACGTCGCCCTGGCCCCGGTACCGGAAGTACACGGTGGTCCGACCGTCCGTGCCCAGGACGACCATCTTGTCGGGCTTTGGGCCCAGGTCGACGACGGTGCCCTCCGAGCACCCCTGCCTGAGGTTGCACGCGTCAATCTTGTACATCCGGTTGCTGGTCAGGTACGTCAGGTACAGGGCGCCGCCGCCCGCAGTCAGACCCCTCGCCAGAGCGATATAAAGCACGTCCCGCCGGCCGGTGCAGTCGTGCGTGATCGCCTTCGGCAACACCACCCGATAGCCACGGTCCGCCGCCACCTCCCACACGATCACCGCCCGCGTGGCTGCGTCCGACACGTACACAAACACCCTCCCGTCATCTCCGTAGTCGGCCGTGATGTAGTTTAGCCGGCTGGCTGAGCACACCAGCCCCGACAAGTCGATCTGCTTGACTACCTGTGCGCATACAAACATAATAATATTATATACGCATATGGCCATGTGGGAATATTGCATGTGCGAGATTTGAGGGGACTATAAGCATCCCCAAAACTTTTAGAGGGTTTCTTAATCCCCTTAAAATATACGATGGTTATTTATCTATCTAATTTTGACTACCAACGTATTTTCAGATATTGTTGATCATAAAGTTAATAGTTAAAAGAGACAAATACGTATATATTATCAAATTTGCGTTCAGTCAACCTAACAAATTTTGTGTTGTTACTTGTTGTTTGTTACCTACAGCTTTAATATTAGACTAAATTGATATATTATCAAATGATAAGGTATAAAAACATTATCTGGATTGTATGTTAGTATTTTTTAATGATATTATAATTTTTAAGTGAGTTGTGTGTAGGTATGTAAAATATTAAATATTACAATTTAAAAATTCATATTATAACTCACTTCAAAATAAAAATACTGTAAAAATCTAACTTTCAAACACTGATAATTTTCTTACCTTTAAGTTAAATAATAGGTTAATTCACATTAATATATAAAATCTAACAATGTTTTCACACTTAAAAATTTAAATTTGTAAATTAAATTAATACATCAAAAATCCTAATAACGTTACATCTATATCACAGGACCCTATGCATCCATGACCATCATGTACCTACCCATTCAAAAAAAAAAAAAAATGCTCTGGGGCTTTACTATATTTTATTACCAATATTGTTATTTTGCAGTCGAAATCGTTTACACTGATTTAACGTCCGTTTGGATTTGGCTTTCGATTTTTGAAACAAAATTCAGCACACTTCAGATAAAAGAGCCTTTGGCGTTTTTCTTTCTTCTTTTATTACTTATTACTATTTATACAGTCATTCACGGTTTGTAAAAAACTTTCACGCCAATTTCTTTTTGTCGTTTTCGTCGACATTATAAAATAAGATTTATATGTTCCTTTTTTATCCGACCACGTAGGTATTGGCTGTCGTCTATCTATATTTCCAATCACCTGTAATTCCGCAACTCACGATTCAATATTATAACCTCGGGTGTTTCTTTTTTTGTTCTTTCTTTGTACATGAGCGTATACTGTCTAATACAGATATATCATTATTTTATAATCGAAAATAAATACGATGATGACAAATTCTACGACCCTATAATAGTTTTATAATAATATCGGGTATAGAGGTACTTAGTGTACTGCTTGTCAGTTTTCGTTTTATCATCATGAAACTATACAATACATGATAATATCAAATTCAGAGTGTAAAACTGGTTAATTTTTATCGGAATTCAGCTTACGGGGTTCACTGTGTGTACATGTTGTCGGGTTTTGGTTTTCGAGTAGAAACCTGCTTTTCACATTATTCGGTTTTTGGATTAACCTTGGATTTCAAACCTGGTTTAAAACCTAATTCAACTCCCTGTATTTATTAAATAAATTATCTTAAATAAGATTTTTGATTTATATAAAAAAAAAATTAAACCATATGAAAGTAGATATTTGTATTATGTACTACTGACTACTGTTCTATATTATATTTTTATAACTCATTTCAACTACCAAACCTGTACCTATGATCCTGTGATCTATAACTGTACCAAAACACAATTAAATACTTTCAATGAGTACAATATATTGAATGCGTTATGGGAATAATCGATTGTAAAGTAAACACAAAATAATAGTACCACTACACAATTTATTACAACGACAACCGTACATTACAATATTACCATTTACCGCCCACAACGAATTCCAGTTGCATATTATTTCATGAACCACAGATATCATAATATTATAATATTGTATGCGTGGTATAGTTATGTTACACATATAACAATATAGTACCTACCTACCAGACTATGGTACACATAAGCTAAATATGACGCGTACTATTGTACTGTATAATATATTATAATGTCTTGATATTAACAAAACAGTTCGAAATAACTTTCACTAGAATACAACTCTCAATTAATTGATCGACAATAATAAATGTAAAGTTATTTTGTTGATTGGCATCTCCGCCAGGATTTAGAATATCTGACACTGTCAAATACTCGCTCATCTTCGTTTCACGCGATAAATTAGTAGGTAGGTAATCGTTTGGCAATATTATTATTGAGAAAACTTTTGGCCGAAGAGCGGACTCATGATTTATGTCTTTCGGTGCCTGCAGAGAGCTGTTTGAATTATATTAGGCGGGCCGCATACCAGAGAAATTATAAACACGAAACTTTTTATATGCAATCGGTTTCAGAAACTAGTTTCACGTTGATCTGTATATTGAAGAAACTTAAACAATGAAACTATAGAATAAACGAAATATGATTAGTTTTCAAAATGTCGTCTGACGAGGACGACGTGATTTTGCTTTGGTGGTGGGCACGTCAAAAAAAAATTTCAAAAAAACGTCGTTATTGGGTACATCCGATAAATGTATCTAATATATGCTCTAGTACTAGTGTTGTTGCAAATGAATTACATAGTGATCCAGATAAATTTAAAACATTTTACCGCATGAGTAAAAGTAATTTTGATAATTTAGTACATATAGTTGGACCAAAAATCTTCAAAAAAGATACAAACTTCAGGATTGCAGTACCAGTAGAAGAAAGAATTTTAATTACATTACGGTAATTACATACATTACTACTAATTTATTATTTGGAAAGTAATTTCTGTATTATAATTTAATTTTAATTTTTAATTATAATTTGATTATTCAAAAAAAATATACAACAAGTATCTAAGTATGTTTAGTCAGTTTTATAAATATGTGTATAAAAAAATGATACTGTATAGGTACATCATTCAGGCATCAGGCATGTAGTATCCTTGGTTCATCGTATTCGAAATGTCCACGTTTGCGTTTGAAATGTCCACGTTTGCGTTTGAAATATCCACGTTACTCAAATTGTTTGTCAATGTTGTTCCTGATGATGAAGTTTGATTCCACGGTAAATAATCAAGTCCTGATGAGGATTCACTAACCCATGAACTTAGTGGTGTAGAGCACAAGCTTGTGTTGTTACTATGACTAGTATCCTGTGTAGTTTTTAAAATATCATCAATCAAAACATTCACCTGAGTACGAAATTTTCTAAATTGTGTATTATTCATTTCATTCAAATCTGGCAGTAAACTTAACAAAAATAATTTTTTTGGATTTTCCTCTGAAGTACGTTGTTTAGCCTTAATATAATCTATTACACATTCATCTACACTAGTGATATTATTTGAATTTTTCTTCTTTTTCAAGGGTGGTTCAATGCCAACGACTTTATTTTCTACAATATTATTTGTACTTGTTGAAGGAATTTCTTCGGTTATTGTTATGTTATTGCATAAATCTGTATTATTGTAGTTGTCTTGATAAGATGATGCGCCTTGGTCGTTGTCGTCGTCATGTGTAGGAGAAGGTAAATTTCCCGGTAGTGAATTTCCTTTTTTCAAGTTCAGATAAGGTCTTATAAACTGCATCTTGTCTGTAAGGTAATATTTTTTTTTTGCAGCTGATCCACTTTTTTTGCTAATATTTCTTGTAAATACAATCCGTAAATTCCTCCACGTCTCTTTACAGTTTATAACTAAACAAATTTAGATATTATTGATTAATATCGACCATTAAACATTTTTAGAATTAATTATTTAAATAATTTATACGATTCACATATTATATCATTTTTTGTATATTATATTTTAATTGTAGCGCTATTTGTCATATTTTCATAATAAATAATTTTCTTAACCCTATGTCAAATCTACACAAAAAAATTCGTTAAGATTGGTTTATTATTTGGACGTATCCCCCATTGTAGACGATGTGGGAAATATTTTTCAAAATGCCTCTGACAATTAAAACTAGATTATTAAAAAATATTAAAAAATTGATTTAAGTCTATTAAAAAAATATTATTTCAGATTTTTAGCCACTGGGTGTAATTTTAGAGCATTGGCTCAACATTTTATGAGAGGAGAGACTACTGTTGGTAAAATAATTGCAGAAACGACAGAAGCTATTTGGGAGTGTCTACAACCTACCTATTTACCAGTACCAAGTTTAGAACTATGGAAAAATATTGCTGCACGTTATAATCTATTATGGCAACTACCCCATTGTTTGGGCTCAATCAACGGCAAACACATACGCATAAAAAAATTCAATAACACAGGATCAAGAAATTTTAATTATAAAGGTTTTTTTTCAATACAACTACTTGCTTGTGCAGACGCAGATGGCTGTTTTATCACTGTGGATATTGGAGATTTGGGTAGAAATAGCGATGGAGGTGTGATAGATTATCTCGTTTGGGTAGATGGTTAGAAATCGGAGGAATGAACGTTCCACAATCAGAACCTTTACCACACGACAACGAAGGTCCCAATTTTCCATATTATTTTTGTGGGGATGAAGCTTTTCCTTTAAAATCTTATTTGCTACGACCATATCCACAGAAGACTTTAAACGATCAAAAACGAATTTTCAATTACAGATTAAGTAGAGGTAGAAAATCAGTCGAATGCGCCTTTGGAATGATGGTTTCCAAGTTCAGAGTTTTTGAAACACCAATCGCGTGTTCTGAGTCAACTGTAATATCTATTGTAAAATGTGCTTGTGCTCTTCACAATTACATACGTAAAACTGAGGGAAAGTTATATGAATCACAAAATATAAACAGTCAAGATGAAATTAATATTCCCCATCATTTAACACAACACCAACAAGCAGTTCATAATTTATCGACAGCAAGTTCTGTGCGAGAATATTTATCAAGTTATTTTTTAAGACCAGAAGTTTCATTACCGTGGCAGTGGAAATACGCAGTTGAATAAAATATTTAGCATCTATATAATTTTAAACATATTTTTAGTTATATTCAGTAGCTAATTGTTATGTTTATTATTAACATAACTTTGTAAGTAATATAAATAATAACAAGTTACCCAATCTGATGTTCCCAAACTTGTTCAAAAATTTTTAAAAAATCGTTTTTTACATACTATAATATTTACAATATATCAATAATAATAATTATAATATTTACAATACAAAATAGTTATTTATATTAACATTAACCTGTATCGTTTACTTCTTTAGCAATACTTTCCCAAGCTAGTTGGGTTGACTCACGTTTGCTATATTCGTTTAAATTATAATTGTACAAACATGGATATTTTTCTACTGCTTCAACTAATAGTGTATTAAAGACAGGATCTTCTTTTTTCGGCATTTTTAATTAACTACAGAATATGTTGAACAAAAAATATATGAATATAAATAAATAAGTATATAAAGTATAATTTTAAGTATGATTTTGTTTTATTGATTAGTGTACAAAATATGTTTCTACCAACTTACTTTATTTCAGTCCGTGGAAAAATTCGAAAAAAATATTGTTTTTTAAACTAGCACTAGTATTTTAAGTATTAATATATTAATAATAAATATTAGTATTAATATAAAAATATTGAATAGTAAATAAGTTTATAAATCAAATATGATAGAGCATAATTCACTCAGTAAAAACTAAAAACGTGCAATGTGCATGACTGTGTGAAAATGTTCATGAAACTGAAATAATGAAACCAGAATAACAAATTTCGTGTTATCAATTTCGTAAACTATAAATAAATTTAGTTGCATGAAACTCGGTGTGTGTTTCCCTATGTAAATATATCGGCTGGTTTCATGCAATTATAGTTTCGTGTTTCATGTTACAAGTTTCGTGTTTATAATTTCTCTGGTGTGCGGGCCGCCTTACTCACTATTTCTACGGGGAAAAATGACGCTCAAAATATAGCGTTTTACGTGACTGGAGAAATGCAACTGTAGCAACCGTTTCCAGGAAAGAAAACAATTATTAATAACCGAAATTTAATTTTTATCAAACACTCACACACATGTACCTACATCATCTGATGAGAACAAAAAATATATTATAATGTTTGATGATGTATACCTATAGTATAACTAGCTACGCGTAACAAACAAAAAATAGTTTAAGAAACTGCTCCAATTTCTCAACGCCACAACACATAATATCGGTTTACTTCTCACACATTTTTAAAATTAATTAGGTCTTTGTAGTTACACAAAAAACCTTAAACTTCTTCGAAAAACATTACGACATCAGTCGGTTGCAGCCGATTCTTTGGATATGTTATAATAATATGCATATTGTTTAAACACGTTAAATCAAATTTATAAAGAACGTATACCTGCATAATAAATGATAATATTATAACTTATCAGACGTATAAAAAGTAGATAGTTAGTACTATAGTATAGTTAGTACCTAACTAAAAAAAATATCCTATCATCATCAATATAATATATAACGTTTAATGAAAATCACAAGTTACATTATATTATACATTATCATGTATATTAGGTACCTCTATTATAATATTATAAAACCTTAGGTACACAGTTTGTCGTTGAATTTAGTTAATCACATATTTTGAACGAAAATGTTTATAGTTTATACGTAGTCTTACTCGACATATTATTAGATCATAAAGATTGTTTTCTGTTATTTTTATTATATTATTACTATTATAATATCACGGGGAGTATTATTTTATAATAATAATATTATTAAATATAGATCACGTTGTATTGTATTATTATTAATACTTATAGCTAATTGCCGTGACAAAATAACGAAATACGTAAAGGCGCGTCATGACGCGACCTCGAACACACGCGAGCATAATATAATATTATTATCACGATACATATTATAAATGAACCGTGATGGAAACAAGCTCATTGATGTGCGCAAAGTGTGAACAGTGACCAGTGTAAACGACACTCTATAGATCTAACTATCGCAGATTTATGTGCTTGCAGATGCCCCGAAATATTATGATAGTGCTAATTCTAGGGGTCGGAAAAGAGGATCCTTATCCTTCAGCCCGGGCGCCGTTAGCATTGATTTTTATTTAAAAAAAATTTAGAAGTCAAATAATAAATTTTTGAAGAAATACATATTCTCAAATAATTAACCATCGGGAAAAAAAATATTACTGATATTCATCATTCTGAAGCTACATTTCAGTTATATATTAATAATGTTATAACTACAAGAGTTTAAAATGCAAATAAGACTTTGGAACGTTAGAAATTAATTTTATATTCTTTATATTCTTCTCAAAACTAGTTAATCCAGTAAAAATTTGTATTTTTTAAAATTTATTTATATATTTATTTATTTCACAAGTTAAAAAAAACTAGTGAGTTCAGATGTTAACTGTATATATAAAATAAAATAAATAATACAAAGATTTGCATCCCTATAAGCATAACTTGTGTTGGAAAGTTTATTTGAATTCTGTTAATGACATGCTAAATATTTATAATGCCATATAAATTACATATTATATTAGTGATTTATCATAAATTAATTAGTGTAAAATCAACATTATTTAAGTAAGATTTCAAATCATTTACATTATTAAAATTATGTATATTAATTCTAAGTAGTCCACTAGTCTCCATAATTTGTTTGCCATTGAAATAGAACATTTCATGCCGAAATTTTTGCGGTAAAGAGGTACCCACATTTAAATTAATATTTGTTTTGTAACGTGTATTATAATATGTACGATTAACATAAACAGTGTTATTTTTAAATTTATGAAAAGATAATAATAGGTTCTTATTATACAAACATTTAATATTAAGTATTTTATACAAATGTATTGTTTGTAAGTCTAGGTAATTTAAATATAAATTTAATAATATTATTTAAAGCAATATTCAAGGAATGAATATGAGACTCATATGCTTGTCCCCAAAAGATAATACCATAGCATAATATTGATTAAAGTATTAAACTAAAACTAAATAAATTGTACGTTCCATATTACTATCAAATATATTATATCGTAAATCATACAAAAATAATATATTATTAATATTTATATCGACATTTTGTAAACGTTGGATTTTGATTTTAGAATAACCGATTCAACAATTTTATTGGAATGATTATGGACATCATGGACTTATAATAGTATGATTACATTAAAATCTCTGATTTTAATTTTAAAATTACTGAATGTTATTACGTTTAGTAAATAAATAAATAAATAAATGTATATAAAATAAAAGACAAATACATCTCACTCGTGAAATTTAAAAATGTATTTTTGTTTACGGGTATGACTGCAAAATGTTACTATATAGATATAATATATTAATAACTTTGACATAGCCTCCAGAAATGTCAACAGTTCTCTTCTTAAAATTAAATTATATGAACATTGCATGGACCATTTAAAATATAGTAATCTGGGTGTGGTACTACGGGTAATTTTACTTTCAATAAGGCTAGCCCCCCCCCAAAAAAAAAAAAAAAAATTAATAAATAAATAAATGCAATCAAATCTCCACCTAAGGGCACGATATATTTGCCTCATATTATATATCACTCAATCAAGGTTGCCGTATACCTACCTACATAGGTCTCGAATTGGTTGGAGCACATTAAGGACTGACTGAGTACCGACTAAATTCTCGTATGGATAACAAATAATTATATTAAGACCGCCAATCCTGGCACGCTGCAATCGTGCGGTTCGACCATTTACTGCAGGTCACCACCGCTGATCGCATACTTATAATATAATTTATTTTATTTTATTATCATATGCTAATTTTTTATCGCATAAATAATAATAATATTGTACTCGTATATTCGTTCAATTGCCTGGGTCAAGTCTTTGTGTGTCGTCACACGCGGCGGTCATTATTATGCACGATTATAATTTATACATAATATTATACAACCAATATGTTTAAATGCATCTATATCGCCGTTAACACTAATCGTTTTCATATGGGTTACGGATGCTTTACACCGTGTTAAGTTGGAAACAATTTATTATTATTATAACACATTATAATGCGTGTTAAAAATATAATATTATATTAAACGCCTGCTGAGGTGGCGCTATTTCCTTACTGCACCACCGCCAACCATGTCGAGCACACGTAATTTGTAAATAATACTTCGACAACAATTATTATTCCATTGGTACGAATTCGAAACTCACGTCCCCTTATTGCTTGCAAAATCAATTTCGATCGCAGCTGGTGCGCGCTCACCTCTGCAGCTTCCGAATTCATATAATATACTATTATTATTATAGATATATATTAGTAATACTATGTACATATAGTACTACATACGATTAATAACGGATTAGTGAAAAAATCTAAACCGACTTATAAATAGTGTGATCAGAATGAAATTTGGCATGGTCGAAAAGGGGATCAAGGTGGTCGCTATCGTTCAGTATAGGCTATCGAAATTAATAAAACAGAAACGTTCTTGAGGAACGCATGATCACGGTAAATTAAAATTGGTCGTTATATTATGTTAATAATGTGAAAACGAATACATGCTGGTACCTATCTCGAATTAAAAAATAATATAAGTAACATTATCACGATTAGTAAGAGATAAATCCCGAAGCTGCAATACGGGTTATAATGTTTGCAAAAGATTAAATATTTTTAAATATCCAATACGAAATATTATGTGAAATTGTAAATAATTAATATGCTTTTCAAACAAAAAATGTACAGTGATCTAGGAATACGATTAATAAGCTAATTGGTTTTATAATTTTTCTTAACAAATTAAAAAAATAAAAATGGTTTAAATAAATTTGTCAGAACTTTATAACAGCGAAAATTGTATAATAACGACGACCGGAAAGACGTTAAACGTTAATAAAAAAAAAAAAATGAAATGCCTACTACGTTTCTGAGCATGATATTTATGAATTATGTCTGTCTATCTAATAAATAAATCGGAGCAATTAATCGGTTGAGCCACATGGCACATATTATTTTAATATTTATAATAATCAAATAATATATTCCGTATTTGTGTAAATCATACTCAATACTCACTCTCCTTCAATTCATTTGTTATGCTCATAATATATTATGTGATCTAGGTCACGTCACAATGTATCTTTTAATGAATCTCGATATCAATTTGCTCATTAAACTCATACCAAGTGAATGTTATATATGATGATAATAAATTCTAATTATTCAATTATCTAACTTTGAAAATAAATTTCATAGGCATATGATTTCGTCTGTCCCTATTTTCATATTTATATTGAAAACTTTTACACGACTATCACATTGCATTTCGCCTAAAGAACGTATACATTTAAACTAATTGTGAACACTTTCAAAATTATTTGATAACTTCGAGAATATATTTGCTAACTATTTGATAACTTTTGGCATAAAGACATAAAGTAGTGTAAGATCGAATCTGGTAGACAAAACGCAAGCACAATGCAAGAGAACAGAGTTATACCGTGAATGAATGTAGAATTTAAGCACCTAATGTATTGTGTGCAAGTATTTATATGGTTTAAGTTATTTTCATCCTATATCTGTCGCCGTAAGCTTTTTATTGTGGCCACACATTATGGGTCATGGCTAGACAGATCTAATAAACCGAGGACGTGTAATATGTATATCTGTACCTACATACTCTTGACTTAACGAATTAACCAAAATGATTTATAATAGCAACACTGCAAGACAGATATCTTTCACAATGTGTATTTATTATTTTACAACCATAAAATATTATCGCTTTAAAAAGTGTTTCTGATTTTATTAATTCTTCCGTTTATTTTTGCAGGACTCAATAAACTATCATTTGATGTAGGTACCATATAAAAGTTACCGGTGATCAGGGCCGAATTCGAAGGATTCTCACGCCTATAATAATTGTTGCTACTGGTTGCATATTCAATATTCTATTATGCCAGTCACATGTCTATAATAGTATTATTATAAATTATTTATTGCTCCTAATTTACAATTATTAGATTCAAACTTATATTTATTTATTAAATACGCCTATATGGGTGATATATACTTATTATTTATTACAACTACTAGGTACTAAAATCTATTTCTAAGTTGGGTGCATGTAAAAGTAACTTAGAACCAATTTTAAATGTAAGCAAGTATACTATATTAATTATGAACATTATAATATATAGCCAAAAAAATAATAAACCAATTTCAAATTGTAATATTTTAGTGACAATTATTGATGCAGCAAAACCACGATTTTTAAAATAAATTCATGCCCGGATTAAGATAATTTGGTTCCGGTGCCAAACAATTTAGGGGCCCATGACCATTATCAAAATATTGGTGACCCACAATATATTTTAGAGACTAAGAACAAAATTATATTTTAATTTATAAATGTATTATTTACTTTGTTAAATAGTACAAAATAAAAATGTTATTTGTATAAATAATTTTTTATTTCTTTTGGGAAGCAAACTCTTTAATTATGTCATCGGTATTAATTAACTCCAAAACATCAATAAAATTATTATTTATTATCAATATAGTTAGCATATAGGAAAAGTTAATATATCGTATCTAAATATTTCTGATTAAAAAAAAAAAATCGTAGTATCCGCCAGGGGCCCACTATTGTTTGATATCCGTGGGCCCGGGACCGTGGCCTCTTCTGCCCCCACCCCTATTTCGGGCTTGAATAAATTCACTGATGTATTTTAATTATAATAAAAATGAAAATGAAAATCGTACCTATATTATGTAAAATATTAAATAAGTGTTTTAAATGTATAACACTCATTATAAATTATTATACCTCTGTTTTGAAGTGTTCAAGAGTTATCTTAAATAGAATTTAAAAATACAGATGGCTTATTAATTTTACATAATCACTGTAAAGACATTTTTAAAAACCGTTTTTAACATAGGTAGATGATTATTGTTTTTTTAATAAAATATAATTGTATCTTAGACTATGTTATGCAAATATCAACCAGTCAGTAACAAATTAATTTTTATTAACCTGCATAATACCAACATCTTAAGAAAGTTTTAAAACAAACCAAGTACCTATAAAATATATTTTAGTCATATATGACCACTACTGTACCTATTTAAACTGTTAATTTTATTTGAGATGTGAAAGAGAAAATGCGGTTTTATGTTTCACTATTATTGCAAGCAGCAGTGAAACTAAACAGTACAAAACAAAATCTAATATCGATTTAAAAATTGTGTAGGTTGTTTGAAACTATTTAAAACCTAAAGAGCATATTTTATATTTATTATGATATCTATAATTCTAATCTAACCGTCCGTTTGTTATTGCAAATAGCAGCATAAGGTCAGTTTAGTGCCTATTTGTTGTTACCTATAGCAAAGATACAATCTAAATCGAGCAGTAAACCAAAAAAAAAAATGTTTGTTTATAGAATATTATTATTCTGGATGGTTGTTTACTCAAATATGTTATCTTTCAGAACACTGATGGTTTTTATGATATCTGATTAAATCGAATAGGTACTTTAGCTTTTATCTCACGGAGTAATCAGGTATAAATGTATAATATAGTATTGTGAAAATTGATTTTTAAATATTTACACATACAAATATTAAACAGTAGGTACTCATAATATACGTATAAAATATAAATGAATTTAAACATATTGCAAGTATATATATATTTATATTTGATTTTTTATGGAGGTCAACATACCCGACAAAATAATATAGGATAGTATACCTAGACAACAATTTAACTTATAATACTTCACATATTCGTCAATGAAACATTATTGTAACAAGAAAGATATTAGATGCCGATAATGTTGAAATCGACATATTCTCTTTAAAAATGTCCTACATAGCTTATAATTAGTGCTCCTACTGTAGTACTGTAGAGTACAATTTAAAAACACAATTAAAAAAGTTTTTGAACTTCCACATACATTTTTTTGTACTTGAGGTATTTTTTTTATCTTTTTAAACCACTGGGTACCTACGTAAAACTATTCTTAATGAGCTTAGGGGCTAGAACTCATACGAATTTCTATTGGCTTATAAAAATACATATCGTTTCAAATAGCTGCAAAACCTAGGAATTTAATTAAAACAAACTTATATTTATTTTTAAAATAAGTTACTTACATTTAAACTTTAGCATTTAATGTTTAGTTGAATTAACTTTTTACAAGATATTATCTACCTATTCGTCAATACAATATTAGGTGTGAAATATCTGAACGTTAGTGTAGGTATTTAGATAATTGTATTGAATGGGACATCTGAGTCCCTAATAATAACTTAAAAAATAAAACATAATAAATAAATACATAAATACATTATTATGTATTTATTTGTACGTGAAATACGTTCTTGTGAATATTGGTTAATATTATATACATCGAAAAAATGCAAAAAATGATATTATACAATATTATGTACATTAATAGATTAAGTGCGGGATTTTTGAAAGAAATCTGACAGGAGTTTGGTGTAAGCTTAAACTTGAAAAACTTGGTAGATTTTTAAAGTTAAAAACTAATGGAAATAAAGCGTATGACATTATATACTACACAAAAAATTAATAAAACTGAAAAAATATATACAGAGTAATTCACCGCTTCACCTGGTATCTTCACCCCTATTTTGTCCTATATAATAACGAATTTCTTCAAATTATAGTTTTTAGAATTTTTTATTGTACTATACAATATACAATGTATAAAGGTACTTACAACATACCATATTTTCAAGTACTTAGACTTTTTGTATGCTATTAAGTAGTATTATTCTGTGGTAATTTAAACTTCTTTTGTACAGTACATTTTTAAGCAGATAAAATTTTTATTTAATTTTGATGTTTATCAATAAAAGTTTAAATAAGTAGTTTTTGAATTATTAAAATGTATATACAAACTAAGGATAATAATTCGTTAAAAATATTTAAAAATATTAGGTATGTGGTCAATAATGATTTTAAAATTAACATTTACTAGCATTTTATAATTTGTAAAAATTGTCTGAGGATAATAACTAATAAGTACTAGACTAAATATTACCTCTATTTTTATTTTATGTAAAACTATTAGTAAGAATTATTAACCTTAGTACATAAAGTTTAGTAATTTTTATTTAGATGGGTATTGTTAACCTGTTTATCCATCAACATTTAAGTAAAAAATGATTTGTTTAAAAATGTAGATAGTAACAAATAAGTGGTTTTTATTTGAAAAAAATAGTTTGTATCGCCACAGGACATTTCTTAAATGGTATAAAAATCTGAGTGTCTGAAAAAAAAAGTTTATAACTTATAAGTAGGTACCTATACTAAACAATTCCAAGAATCAGAATTTTTAATAACCCGAACACGCGAGCATACTTGGTAAATCAGCTTGTACCTTTGTCCTTTTAAAGGACCTTTTTTTTTTTTGCTCTCTCCTATGCACTGCGACCCGCTAGATTTTAAAGTACTTAAAAGTGGCCCGCTAGTTATTTTGAGTTGCCCATCCCTGCTCTATCGTCTTAAATTATACATAATATTAATAATATTATTATCGTACCACGTGATTGTATATTATACACTATAAAGTCTATAATACGATGCATAGGCACCATCACAATACGTATATTATATTATTATATAGTACCGTTTTGGAAGTCGACAAGCGATGACGCAACAGTGGACCCCTTTACAATATTATATTACAGATATATAGAAAGAGAGACAGAGATGATTTAAATTACAACGACATAAGTTTCGTCGCCCTTACGCAATAACGCAAATTTCACCGGTGTTTTGGGCATAAGAGCATTTACGATGGGGAGCGGCCGAGGGGAAAGGGGGGCGGCGAACCGGCAGATATCGCGATTGTCGCACGCGGTTAGTCTGGACTCGACGGGGGGTCAATTGAAAGTGTTAGAGGGTGCGTGTAATGGACAAAGAGAAGGGTTCGGGAAATCCTTTTTGGCGTTGAACAGATTATAAATTATCACGCAGCAATAATATACTCTACAGACTACATCTAGCAGCCACGCGCAGGGGTGGTACAAGAGACACTTTCGATCGAATATTAATATTATATACAAACATAACTGAATGCGCAATATAATATTGGATTGCGATACGGTTCCAGTAGATTTAGAGTCAGTGGCGTATTTAGGATTTTTCCAAGTTGCGTATGATTGGAGAAGATTTAAAGCCACCAGAAAATCCTAGATCTTAAAAAAAAATTTTAAAATAAACTAAGTATAAAAATATAATAATGTATATTGTACAGCATTCGAATAATACTTATTTTGAAAACAATACTAGCATACAGTGGCATGGATCATATATAAATAAGCTCTTACAGGATAAAAAATGGATTATACTATTTATGCATATATAAAAAAATAATATATTGTGCACACTTATATTATATAATATTATAGTACTGACGTTGGATCTTTCATTTATATATGGTTTAAATACGTTTATATGGGTACTACATTGGTATACGCGATTCAATTCCATATATTTTCCATATATTGATAGGACACCGCAACAGCAGTCGTATACCAATATAATACGAAATTTATGAAAACGGCTCTTCTCGAGTCGATTTGTTACATAAAACATAACTACGCGTAGATAGTTTAGGAGAAATATAGGGATAAACTCTAAAATTCGTATATACGAGAAAACGATTTAAAAACACTTAGCGAACAACCACAGACTATAAAATGCTCGCGTCGTTGGGATTTTTTTTTATTTTTATATACTTAGGGAAATTAGATTCTTATTGGATTTGGTCATGAACTTTCGATACGGTGTTACAGACTACAGTTGCATAATGTTTAAATCATTTTGCCAAGTTGGAGACATTTGATACAAACGAATGCGTATATATCCACCTATAGTTTCGTATAGGGCTTTGGGTAGGTTAATCGAAATACCGATGATAAATTTGATTGAGTGAATGTGACACCAGGGGGTAGGTATAGGTATGCTATTTGAGGGAGTCAGACTATAATATTATAATAGCTATTTGTCTCCCTATTTCCTTGTGTAATATGTCATTGGTTTGCGTCGCATATAATACAGTAATTTACATAATATTATCAATCATAAAGTCTATATATTGGCAATCGTTATTTGAAATATGAATATACAATGGCTTACCTAAATATAATACATGAATAAGCCTGGATAAATGGTCCAATAAATATGGCATATCGCATAATATCATGTATAAATTATATTTTGTCGAAAAGTTGTTTTTATTAATTGTGGTTGGAAGTAATTAATCTGCAAATTTATCACATTCAACCTCTAATTTAAGCTAAACGAAAAGAAGTATCATACAAAATAAAATGTCTTCGATAACTGAAAATGTTGTATGTTTTAATTTTTAAATGGGTTCACTCATAAAATAATCGTAGTTTAATTTCCGAAACTGATTAAAATATTTACCAATAAATTATTCTTATTTTTACTTTCGGTTTTAATCTGTAAAAATATTAAATAATAAAAAAATAAGTTAATAGGTAATAATTCCATTCCCGACGATTTCCTACTACCACTTTTGTGCTGACTGCTGAATTATAGAAAATGAGTAGGTATGCATACTTCCATGGAATTCAAAACACAGTTGTTAAACGACGTAAAAAATTCAAATGTACCTACTTCTTAAGTATGCAATTCGAAATTCATATTGTATAATACACGACGCTATATCAGTATTAAAATGTCATCACATTACCATAGGTATACCTAACCTAACCTATTTAGTAGACTGGAAACGTATTTATGTAGGGAATAATATTATATTATTATATTATCCAACTATATAAACGCTGTAACACTGACCTTGTCGGTTTTGACGTCGATGGCAAATATCCTGGGCTGGGTCCGGCGGACAGGCTGTTCCATGGTGTTGACCAACCCGCTATCGAGCACCCACAGCACGCCGGTCGGGTCCAAGTACACGTCGACAGCATTTTGTATGGCGTTCGGATCGCCCTCGTCGTGCAGCGCCCAGGACGGGTACGGCACCAGCACCGGCCAGCACCTGTGCTCGCACTCCAGCCGGACAGTGGACACGGTGAACGGCACGCCGGACCGGAACCTGGGCGTGAGCACGAACGCCCGGTCACCCCACACTTGGGCCCTAGTGACGATCACGTTCTTGGCCACGTACCGCCCGGTGTCCGCGTAAACGCTCTTGGTGGACGTGCACGGCCACTCGATGTTCTGGCCGTTCAGCGTGTACGCGGCCACGTCCGCCGGCGCGTCCAAGCCGACCACCCTATGGTCACGGCCGGATACCACCGCGGCCACCGCGGCCATCGCCAACGCCACCGCGTGGAAACCGGACATTGCGGGTCGACCGGGACCCAGGTATAATAATATGCTCACGAGGTATATAAACTCGCCTTAATTTCTTATACCTACAGTGCGGTGACCGCTGCAGTGGGACGCGGTTACAGCGGTGTATATGTTGCACGAGACCGCGTTAAACTATTGTTATGCACTTGATCGCGAAGACCAGTAAACGACTTGCAGATTTGATGATCACTATCGGACCTGTTACCGTAAATTATATTATAATATTATAATGTATGTATATTTATATACGCACCGCTATCATGACATACGTGTCAGTATTTCGTACTTATAACCATATATCGGCGTTTTGTTGTTTTTATTTCGTACTCGTATCGCGCGTTTATGTATATTATTATTATATATTGCGATATGGGTTTTTGTTTTTGGTTTTTTCGTCATTTTCGTAAACATTTCTCCGCGCCCGCAGTGGCATTGACGCGGACGTGTCGGGCCCGCAGTCTTTGGCGGTTCGACTGAAGGCCAAGGTCCCTGCTCGCCGAGTTATTGTATATTGATCGTGACGATAATAATATTATATATTATATTAATTTTAATCATCGTCTTCGCTTATCGACGCGATTTGACCATCAGCCTTTACAGTTTTTCGTCGTCGGCTTATAAGTGGTACCTATACTATGTAGCCTTTCGAAACCAGTGTATACAACTCTACAAGCGTCCCAAACCTTGATCGGCCGGCATGTTAAGTCTGGACTAAAATTGTTCGAAAGAGGTCGTAGCTAAATAAAATATGCATTAAAACAATGAACCTTTTTTTTAATCTGATAAGCGGTAACCCCGATATAATAGTTATTAATTGAAATGATTTTATATTTTAGTTAGTCAAGCTGGTAATAATATTGTGGTTTATTATCTATCGCATAGATCACAATAAACAATAAAAATTATTAGTATACCTTCTACCTATATAATTACAATTTAATATTTAATCGCAGTTATGTGGTCATAATAAATTAATAATAATAAAAAATATTTATAATAATTTCGTTTTTATATGGGCCAACTTCATATTATTTCTTATAATAATTTTAAATAATATTATATTCGTAATGCTTTATGTTAAACACATTTTGATTGTAAATATTTTGTTATCAAAAAGCCAAATTATGTTAAATTAAATATCTATTGATTATTAATTTGCTTTTGCGTTTTTACTAATATCTAAAAATGAATTTCTTTCTTATTGGTTTCTCTAAATGTCTTCACTTCCGGATACCGTAACTTTAAAATCGAATGAATAAAAAATTCCGTTCGCAAAACACCTTAGCCGAAAACGTTAAAATGTATATAAGCGTACAGCATATAGCCAACGATCAGAATAGTATTACGCCTGTTGAATTGAATATCCACCTGATTTACCTTTTTTTGCGGGCAACGCAAGTATACTTGTAGTACGCACTACGCAGCCTTTGAAACCGTCGCGAATTCGACGCACTCGATTAAATCCGAGACCGTAGAAACGAAAAATATAATAATATACGTCATATTATAATAATTCCTATAAGTGTTAGAACCGCAACGATAAAAAAAATTTTGAAATCAGCCGGGCCCGTCGTCGTCGGTTTCATATGATAACAGCGGTTGCATGCGTACGGCTAAAAAACACCATCTGCAGCTGCGCACACACGACACAAAATCGAGAATATGGTTTATATAATTTTGTTTGCCATCATCGTATTATAATATTAGGTATACAATATGTAATGTACGGTGTCCGGATGACAGTTCACGTCCAGGACGGTCGTGTAGACATTAGCGAAACTCGTATGTCTGTGTAGGCAATACCTATAGGTATCTATCTCTACTTTCATAAAAATGTTTTTAATTTTGACAAACTTATTTTAAATACGACCAACTGCGAAAACAAAACGACATTTATTTTTTAGTGCGTGACGAACGTGATTTCACTTAAAAGTATAAGCTCGACGTAATTTTTTCGTGTGAGCTGTCAGTTTTTTGGGTATTTGTACACAATATATACACTTACTTATATATATATATATATAATATATATATACTTAATATATAACACACGACATCTGTGCATAGGTGTATTACTCTATAATAATATGTAATTACAATATTATTATTTTATGACGCGAATCAGGGAGTCTCGACGGTCTGCAGATAACGAAAATATCCGTCTGCATTCCACTATTATTACGTCACAATATTATACGTACATGGTACTACATCAAGTAATAAATATGTTCATTTAATGGGTACCTACATTAAAATAAAAATGTTTTTTTTTTTTGTTTCATTTTGTCAACATAAAACAACCACATATCCAGGTGGATACATGCGTTTAAATGGGTTATTGATATCTAACAAAATTAACCACACGTGTTTAAGCCTCATCAGTCATCACTCTCGTGAAAACAAGCGAAAACAAAATCTGATGTACCACATACGTTCGACCGTAGTTTTTTTATTCTATCCTGGTACTATATGTATTATAATGTACGTACATTGTACAAGGCATAAATGCATAATGCATAATTGTGTACATTTGACTTGGAAAAATCTACTCGTTTTATAACATGGTTGAACACTCTTTTACAGTATTACAATCATCGGTATGCTTCGATTACGCTTAACCGGCTGATAACAGATTTTATAACCGGCCGAATTCGGCCGGTTAGGAGTCGGTTAAATTTAACGGGAGATGGTAATACTGGCCAGTTGCACCTTCTCTGATTAAAGTTAACCGGAGTTTAATCGGCCGAATTTGCCGGGTTAAATATCTGTTATCAGGTGATTAAGCTTAATCGAAGTTTAACCGTAGACGGTGCAACTGGCCCTAATAATATTAGACTGAGCCCGATATTCTTTTATTTTTTATGTATTATAATTTAATATTTTTAAATAGGATGTACACAATCTGTAAATGATTTTTTTCTACATTAAGGATATGAGCAGAGATACAGGTTATCATCAATTAGCTGATTTACAAGAAGCCATCCAGCGGCGACACTTTTTTTGCGTGATATCACAATATTCTATAAAATATATTTTTGTATACCTACCTTTGCATATTTGATTCAAAATACATAATAAACAATGCATATTTCTGAATAATAATTATTATAACAGACAATATGTGATGAATTTGGTTCATAAAAGAAAATAGTTGAAATTGTTAAAAATATTAAGAAGGTTTGCAAAATACAATGATATTTGGAGATAACCGTTAAAGCCTACAATTAATGTACAGTATCAATTAAAAATACTATAGTATCACTTTAAAGCTAAAATAAATGTTAATATAACTGTAAAATTGATAGACTCTTTCAATTCTTATCATATTAAGTAGATTCATTTTTTTCTACAAAACCAATAAATGTCATCCATGTCCAGGAATTTCTAATGTGAAACTAGTACTATTCATTGTCTTTTTATCACTGCCGCATTTTATATTCAATCAAATTTAATTATTGTACCATTTATTGTATCGATTGTATATTTTCACAAAATAAACGACATTTTTACAAAAAAAAAAATAATAAACAGATAAATGTAAAAAAAATGATTTTGAATGCTATTATGTTTGTCTATTAACATAATTATTGTTATTACAAAAATAAATATTAGCTATAATTTTTTGATTATTTACCTTGGATGGACTATTTACACAATAGTCCATCCAAGGTATTATACTTATAGTTATACCTCACTAATGTTTTTAATTACCTATATTATTAAAACTTTGTTATATTTCTTATCTCATGTTTAAATATGTTTCCAATATGTAATATATTATATAATAATTGTTGAGCAATTATAGTTTTAAACTGAATGCTAATAAAAATAAAAATAAACAAAAAAATTTTTTTTTTATTATTTTGTACATTAAAATAGTAGGTACCAATATAGTTTTCTTACAGATCATTCTTACAGATTTTTTTGAAAATATATTTTTACAAATACCAAAATACGTTTTACTTATGTAATTATGTATAATATATTTCATAAGTTTATTTTGCACATAAATCTTTTGGGCCCTAATTATAATGTATTAGGCAATGCCTAATATTATTATTTTTCCCGTTTATCACTTCCCGTTTACGGACATTACCGTTCATTATGTAATCGTTAAAATATAATAATAATATGTAAAATACATAATTATATGTTGTAGGTCTTTCCAAAACCCACTAAACAATACAATTTATTTTTGATAAATTAGACTCATTCCACGCAGTAATTTAAATCGTATGCGTATCATATAATAGTTATAAATGTGGCGTGTACACAAGCACTATATTATACCTACGGTCTACACTATGTGCACACAATTTATCCGGTATCGCCTTTTACATTCGGAGCACACTCGTGACCGGTTTATATATGTAATATAACAGTAGTTGTTGTAACTTCGCGTATATCTCAACTGATCTACTGTGTATAGTACGATAGGCCTATCACGGACGAGTTGTTCTTTTCTCTCCCGCAGACAACGTCGTATAAACAACGATAAAGGGTTCACGCACGGGGCATTACGTAAACTTCCTTCGCTTGTAATATCCACAAAATTACAACTACGCGATACAACAAAAACGAAAAATCTCCAGAATTTTATTATAGTAAACGCCGCCCGAAATCCGTAACATAATACCTAACTTGTAACGCAACTCACATTATACACCGACTGCAGGTCTCTCCGATATTATTATTATATGTTTCAAGCATGAGAAAACAATGATTTTCAGACAAGTAAAAAATTATTAGTTTACGAGTAATTCGCGGGCAGAGACGGACTTAAAAGTCATTACTAAGCCCAATAAGTTGCGTATAAGCGCACGATGTATTATTATTATTGCACGTTCAACACATGACACGTTTAACATAAGCATAAAATGTTTAGTACCTATATTATTTATTTTTTAAATGTACGATAGTAATTACTAATTATTACTTTAGATGTTATTATTTATTTAAAGGATAATACACATCATCAGTGTAACAATATTTGTATACAGAACCAAAACATAATATTTCGATTGAGGGATAATAATTATAATACATTATGACGATCAGACAATTATGTATATTATAGATGACACGTCAACCTATAATACTTGAGTCAATATAACGTTAAAGGCGTTTAAAAAATCACAGTTTATGAGATACTGGTATAACTGTGAAGGTATTGTTATTAATTATTCAAGTAACCACATGCACCATCACACGAGTGTCAAAATCATGACGGCTCGCGTGTATATTATTTAAACATAATTATATAAATTCGATATAATATTATGTATTTAGGTAAATTTAATAAATATCGTATACTATTACCTACATAATTTAATAAATAATAATTACGTACGAAAAACTACTTGTTCAGTTTTTTCTGATAAAAAGTAAAAAAAAAATGATATGCTATAACAATAGGTACTACATAGGTACACGATAAGTATACATTATAAAACATGATATAAGAATGATACATCATCGCAGAATGAACTCTATGACATGTAGAGCAAACTAGCAAAGTTCATGTTTTACCGTACCTACAGTATTTTAATTTGAATTCGTTGGACTGCTAATGAAAGTTTTTCTTCATACTTGGGTAAACTGTAGGTACCTACGAAGCTCTTCAAAGTATACTTTCTTTGTATACAATCTAGATTCGATTCCCCACCAATAGATAGAGCTACACGGAAGCCTTTAGGACTTTTTCATTACCTATCAGAAAAAAATTCAAAAATCGATAGGCACATATATTATTTACTCTCCTCGCACACACAATCCAAAAATAAACGAAGTAAAAAACATACGTATTAAATAAATACTGTTCATCGTCGATGTCACCCCGTAAATAATATATTATATATTGCAGTACATAGTACATATACTACATATAAACCTGCAGGCCTGATTTACGATTTGTTGGGGCTATTATAGGTATATAAGCATTAGGAATAAAAGCTATATACACACCAACAGACTAAAAAATAAAAACCTCGATCCGTGATAATCTAATATTTGATACCGTATACATTTAATTATCGCTCGGTAAAAAAGTCTGCAGTAAACCTCTCGCGAAGAAGTTTTTTCTCGACAGATTTTCTATTTATAGACTCGAGATCCCGTACACGCAAGTTTTCCACGAATCGCGTAAGTATGGAACAAAACATGGTACTGACCGGCGATAAGATTCCAATCTTAAAATAATATATTAGGAATTTATGATGATATGCAATCTTGTAGATTTTCAATATAGGTATGGGGACTAGATCACAATGGTACTCGCTTGATACCAAGAAGGTACCTTCTATTGATTTAATAAAAAAAAAAAAACTGAAGATGACTCTTTTGTTAAAAAAGTATTGTACCGTTAATAATTTTTGTTTCCATTTTTTTTCGTTTGTTATATAATATAAAAATATTTTCAAACAGAGCTTTTATTTTAAACAGTAATGCTATATTTATTTATTTTTCTTTACTTGTATCGAATACATCTTGTTTAACATTCATGCAACTATCTATATATATATATGCATTACCTATAGACGGGTAAACTACACAAAAAAGCTTCATGTATTTTTTAGTTTTTATTGAAAAACAATTTTGAACATTTTTTATCACATTATGCTGAGATCCATCTTATAATAATAATACTATCTAGATGTTATCATTCAATAAATTACATCACGTCATTTTATAATAAGTTAAACGATTTATCAATATTCCTGAAATATGTGTTCAATTCTCAATCATGCCATATTTTACCCATCATACAAGACCAGCTCAAGCAAAAATAGTGAATTAGGCAAAATCAAATTTTACCGCCTCTAACAATATAATATTATCAATATTTGAAAATGCCACCCTCTTACTAAAGTACTGCTTAAGTGCCGCCCTAGGCGTGGGCCTATGTCACCTATCCTTTGAGCCCGGCCGGAGTTAGAGGCATGCTGTGTGCCTATAGGCAATTTTTGTAAGGGGTTGGTATATTTGTGTGTAAATAGTAGGTTATAAAGATACCCATATCGATAAATAATATTAAGCATATAACTATACCTATAAGAGTTCATTAATAAAAAGGCTGCCATTGTCCCATACAAATATTTCAGAGGGGACAAGTGCCCTCCTTGCCAACTCCCACATATGTGAGATCACGCCAAAGCATATCATATATTTAATTTTATGTTGTCTTCTAAAAAACAATTTAATAATTGTGACGCTTCATCGGGATGTTTTTAAAAGGCACTCACTCAAGCGTACATGATGCGTTTATCCAACTTATACGGAGCTGTTATATAAAACGGTATAATAATATATTAATATATAACTGTAACACCATTTACGACCTTCGCACATTTCTTTGTCATAATATCGATTTAAATCTGCTGAAAAAACCGGTAAGATAATGAGTTATAATATAATATTATTTTAGTTTAACAGATGACCTTGTTATGTTTGCGGAATCACCGAGAGTATAGTTAAACTTGGGAGTATTTACTATTTATACCTACCATATAATGTATATGCATAATGGTCCTAAGTGTGCCGACCGCCGACGGCTTAAAAGGACATAAATTAGTAAAAGTAAATGTTTCAGTGTGCTACTATTGGGCCGATTGAAAAGGCTGTACAAAATATTATTCAATATTAATTATTTTCCACAACATTTATAAAGGTACTTATTTTTTATTAAAAGTACAGTTAGTGCTCATGGCGTTCCAATAACATACCTGTAAAAAAAACATGCTTATAATATTATTACGAATGTTGCCAAACAAATTTTATGGTAACAACATCTTTTTGGGAAAAACATAATTCGTAACCAACAAATAATAAATTATAAAATCATAATATTATGTTTATGTACTTATTAGTATTAGGCATGAGGGCTAGAAAACGTATAGGATTCAGAAATATTTTAACTATTATTGTGCTAAAGAAATTTGTATTTCAATGAAATTTTTTTTTGCATTTTTAAATATTTAACTCTTTTTTTCTTGTTAGTTCATATTTCGCTAAATTTTAAATTGTAAATGTATAATATTTTGCCTACATTTTTAAATTGGTATTGAATTTTTCTTCAAATATATCTAAATAAAAAAAATTATAGTTGGATCTTCAAAAATGTTGTATAACTTTTACATCCCTATTGCAACGATTATATTATAATTGTAGTTGAAATTATTAACCACCACTGGCACTTAAGTCGTATAAGTATATAATATAGTATTTACATATAATGTAGTAAAACTTAATTAATTATATTTAATATTTATGTTTAAAAATAAAATTATAAATTGTCTTTGTTTCGTGAATTATTAGATTTCTTGAACCGTGCAGTTATTAAATTACGACTTTCTAAAGTTTATTAAATTTAAAAACTGATATTATAATTACATAATGATAAATGTTATAAAATTACAATATTACAATTTTTGCTCAAATTATTTATTAGTAGGTATAGGTTACAGACTACAGGAATTAATAGGATAACGTCATCAATGCATCTCTTCTGTTCATCCGCTATAATTTTTCATGCAGAAGTCTTTATAGATACATCGCGTAAACCAATGAATATAATAATATTATGTGCACGGTTACCGTTTAAAAACCGGTTTTGCATTTCTAGCAGTACGATTACCTAACACCCGGACATTCGTTCAAATGCGAATAAAGATTACTTATTAGGATTATAAAATAATGAGAACTTTCGCTTCCTTCCTGTGAAGTGTCACCTGAAGTGTTTCAGTATTGGGTAAACGTGAATGCCGTAGCCTAACCTTTTTATAGTCAGGTTCACATATAGCAATAATAATTGATACCTACCGAAAGACGTAAATAATTTGATTAATTGACCAATTATTATTATTGATTTTATAATATCGTTTGGATGATGACCTTAAAATATACGTAAATATTATTATCGTACATTGTAATCTACGTTTAGACTATAAAACACCAGATACTAATAATTAATATCTGTACTCTCTGCAGAACAGGGTATAATATTATAATGTACCTATCGGCTATCGCTCTTGACATCGACATTTCCATATGCGTGACCATGTATTTACCATCGTGACCAATATTGCTTTTTTATTCTCGACGATCGGCTAATGGTATATTGTATCGCTCGCGATGTATTATAATAATATAAATAATCAATTAAAATATACTAAACGACATCGAGGCAACGGAATTTGAAATTTATTATAATCCAATCCTGTAATAGGGTGTTATTCAATCGTGAAAAAGAAACATTATACCTATTATATTATTACGCATATATATAAGTACTTGCAATATCATGCTGTCATTCACTATAGGTATATTTTAAATAATTTAAAGATCAAGAGACCCACCCACATAATAATATATGCAACCACGTGTGTTTCTCCGACGGTCCAACCTTCGTACAATTACCCGCGAGCTGATTTCATGCATTTGTGATGACCGTTCGTATTTCAACGGTTATGATACGACTTTTCCCAGGTGCGAATAAAACCTGACGTGAAAAAAAACCGCTGACAACTTACAGTATTACGTGTAATATGTTATACAAAACCTAAACAGTATATTGTACCATGACCAGAAGGTTTAAGACGCTTATTCGTAATGATCAGAAGGTATACACCATAAAACGCTGTATACCCTGCCCTACAGCCCTGAGTATACATATTACACATACATGTGTATACAGGACGGTAATCGGTAAAAAAGACCAAGAAAAAAAAGAACACGGAAAAAAAGAACAATTTTAAAAAATATATAATTTTGTCACAAAAAAAAAGTTATTGATATCAAATTATTATTTAACAAAATTAAATATTAATCATATCGTAACATGTGTGTTACAGCAGTTAAGAAATTTTCAATATCCCTTTTACTATTTTTATAATCTTCACATAATGTTACAAGTCTAATTTGTATTTTTTCATAAATAGTATGTTTTTTTTTTGTTCATTATCCACCTATCACATCTTAAGCTCAACTTCGTTTCATTGGATCCAACTTTCCAGGCGTATTTTTTGTACCATGGG
>NC_042494.1:100587683-100753627 GCF_005508785.2 Acyrthosiphon pisum
CATGACGCGGCGTCTGTTAACAAAAGTAATACACGCTGTTCCATTCCCACATCTGTCCATAATAATTTTAAGGAATCATTGATAAATCGTGTTTTCGTTGTTTGTTTTCTCCAATTGTTTACATGCTAAAAGATAAGGTTTCCCAGAAAAGTTTTTATTCATAACTCCTACAAGTAAATTTGCAATGTATAAGCCCCGTGCATCAGTTGTCTGACAACAACAATATAAATAAAATTTTGCCTAATTGTTTCTTTAATTTCATTCATTGTTTTTTGATAGCATATATTTACATAGCTCTTTCGCGATGTGCTTTCATCTGGGATAGGATGATTAATGTATTTATTCAAAAAAATACGAAACTGTTCGTTTTTCAACTTGTGTAAGGGTATGTCAGAAATAATGACCATAGCAAAACATAAATCTTAAAAAAAAGTGTCATTGGTAGAACTTGATCTAGAACTAGTTGTAAGTTATTGTTGTTTTGATAACTTATTTTTAAGTGCAGACAGATGTGCAGCTAAATATTATAAAATTAAAATAAAAAAATATAGAAAATAAATAAATAAAATCTTTTTCTATTTTTATAAGTACCGACCTGTTTTTATGTGTTGATCTACCTGAGACTTTCTCTCACAAACAACAGATTTTCCACAAGGGTTACAAAATACTATTTTCCCGTCAGTAGTGAAAACCTCGGTGTCTGTATTTGCTGTGGAAATCCATTCGCGAATTTTGTTACAAAACGAACTCCTTATTTTTGGCATATTTACAATTTACGAACAACGACAAACGACGAAACTCAGTTGTATACTGATTACTGGTATGTCAATAACTGATACAGCAAGAGCAATTTAGATTATAGGTAGACACACATTTATTTTCGGCATATTAACGATTTACGGACAACGAAAAACGATGTAACCGAGTGTCAAGTGGTATGTCGATAACCGACTGACACAGCAAGAGCGATTAAGTTTACGTCGTAATCGATTATTTATCTTATAAAGGTTTAAATAAATATATATATAATACATTATTATTTAGTGACTATGAAATTTAGTTTTAATTTTAATAAGTTATTAGTTACTAATTTATTATTATTTATTTCGTTTCACTAACTCATTTAAAACAATTACAATGGACAAATTTATTATTCGAATTACAAAGGTAAGTCAATAAAATATAGAATACATACATACAGTTAATATAATATTTTAAAGTTAGGTACATATTTAAATACATTAAAATTTAAAATATAAATAAAGCAATTGATCTACAAAAAATGATGTTTTCATTTATTTTTAATTACTCAAAGTTGTGATACCTAATTTATATACTATTAAGCATAGGCGTGCGCACGGGGGGGGGGGGGCAGGGTGGGCAGCTGCCCCTCCTGCGAGCTGAAATTTTCTTTTCTTGTTTACGATGTTTTTCCAAATGGTAGTATGCGTCCCGGCGCATGCGCAGTATAAATAATGGTCGGGTCTGTTATCAATACCCGGATGATCGGGTCTCTATACACAGCGTAATTTCAAAATTTCAAATTTGTTTCTATTTGCGATAACTTGACTATTTCGTTTGTGAATTAATTATAAATCGTGCTTGTTATATTGTGAGACATAAGACAATCTTTGTGAAAGGGCGTTCTCAAAATGAAGCTTAATAAAAACCAAATTACGTAGTACAATGCATCAGGATCGACTAGATGGACTTCTCAACATGTCAATTGAACAGAAATTGGCCTATAATCTTAATATTGATGACATAATTGAACAATTTAAAATATTATCTCCTTCTGAGAGAAGAATGGTACTCTAAAGAAGTAAAGAGCTAAGATTTGTCTTTTGGTAAATTTTAAAGAATGTTTTTATTTTGTTTGTTTATGTACATATTAATATAATATAAATAAACTTTGAAGTTTCAATATTACTATATTAAATTTGTAGTTAAATTAATGATTTTTAAAATTAAAATACTTCCATGACTAATATTAATTGAACTAACTAGTAAAGTAACAACCAAAATAATATTTAACTATATATTATAAAATATATATTTTATTACATTCTGCCCCCCCTGTCAGCATGGTCTGCGCACGCTTATGTTCAACGATACCCATGTTTTTTAAAAATAACAAAAATTCATTGTACAATAAATGTACCTAGGTACCTATATAAATTATTATAAATTGTGTTTAATAAATTCGTATTTTTACAGAATATTTTGAAGTTTGTTTATATAAAATATAAATTTATGTGCATATTATTTTCTATTTTTTGGAATACAACAATTCCCAAGTTCTAATAATGTGGTCAAGAATTGAATAAAAAACTATTTTCGTACGAGTTGAAAACGATAAACGATTTGACACATTCACGTGCTCAGACAAAGGCCGCCGACCCCAAGGTCACCTGAAAAATCGTCGATTCGGTTACGAAAAACGTATGGTTCTTCTTTTTTTTATAACGTTCAGTTCTACCACGGTGAAGGCCGACAAAATAAACAAAAAATGACCGATGTGTGCATCGATAATAACAGCACGCGGACACGTATTTAGACAATTCATTCGAATTATAAATACGAACATGAATTGTACGCAAAAGCACAAGCTTACGACTCGAAAACCGGTAGAACATCGTTGGACTCTCGTCAGAAAAACACCCTCGCTGCACACGAATAATTCGGTACCATTTTCACTTAACACTATTATACTATTGATATCATATTATCACAGCACGGTATCATTATTTTAACACTCGATAATTATGGCTTTATCAAGGCCAAACATGAAAATATATCCTTACGGTCGTTGGAGGGTTCAAAAGGAGTGGTTAGATTAAGGAACAAAATATTATCGAGTGTTCTGCTATTTAAGCGAGTCATCAACGTTCGTCGTTATTTTTTTTCTACGCGATATCCGTTTTCACATAGATTTCGACTTTTTATTTCCAGGTAAAATTGTCGTCATGATGTCATTGTCTGCGGGCCCGTCGTCACTCATGGTTACCGCTTTGCTGGTACTGCATCACGTGACGGCGTTCACGTGTAGCGCTCAACGACACTACTCCGGCCGATTGCGCCGAAATGCAACCGGTGGCAGTGGCGGGGAAGGACTGACGTGGACTGGCGCCCAGTACCGGTTCGAATGCGACACGGTAGACGCGTTGCTCAGAGACAACGGCCGTTATGTGCCGAGAAACAACATCGCGCTCAGGGCTCAAATATGCGGAAACGACTTGTACTTGGCGTACCCCAGGTGGGTACTTGTAGAGCCTCTATACGAATTTTGGACCAAACCGAATGGACCCTGGTCTTATAATATGATATTATATCATAAGAAAAAAATACAATTACCAACAATTTTTTGGTTTTGTGCACTAATGAACTAATGATTTTAGTTCTCATATGATTTTCTAAACACGAACATATTATTAATCCTATAAATTAAATACCTATGAATAAGAAAGTAGACGAAAATATAAGCTCAAGCAAATTATTAATTGAACACAATTTTTATACTGGTTACATAATCATATTATGAACTGCTCGGTTTCGATTTAAAAATGTCTTCGGCGTTCATAACAAGACCAATTTCATGCTCTAACATTGCTGTTTCAGGTTGCGATCCGGCGTGCCAGCCACTGTGGCCACGACTTGCCTGTTTACCGCCGACGCGTGTAGTGAGGCAGTAATGACGCCTTACCCTTGCCTGTCGGTACAGGAACAGGGTAAGTCGGGAGAGGTGCAGAATGCCGTCGATCTGTACTTGGATGAGCAAGAAGTGCTGTGGGTCCTGGACACGGGAGTTGTGCAGACGTTGGACAAGGACGCTGAACCGCTGAGGACGGGACCGCCAACCGTATGGGCGTTCGACTTGAACACGCGCAAGGTAATCGTTTTTTTGCCCACAAACATACTCAAACACAACCTCTGACACTTTAAACCATTTTACTCATTTCACTTTGGAACAAGTCACCTTATTGAATAGTGCGTGGCATTTGTATTCGCATTTGCATTTTATACCTGTTCGTTGTGTAATGGGTACAAACTAACTTTGCTTTCGCGTGTAACATTCACGCGGTACCATCGAAAAGCGAATATACTAATAAAACACTAATACTTTTAAATCGTTGAAGACCGAGCAGATATATTACTGCATATATCAATTGTAAATAGTATTAACTATACCGAAAACTGCAGTGTTCAACATAATATTATTATTCATTTATCCCATGAGTTTATTTGGCGTCGTATATAAAATATATACGAGTAGTATATAGTAGTAGTATAGTTACCTATGGAACAAATATCAAATTTTCAGCAGCTAACCCCTTGTTTTAGCTTTATCATCGTCATATAGGACAAGTGTATGTGCCACAGACGTAGGTTTATACAGGGTGATTTAACTATCATAAGCCAGGAGTTATATCAACAATTTCAAGAACAAATACTTACACTATATTGATAACCTTTATAGAAAAATAACTTGAAATCACCCACCCTGCAATATATTATATTACAGACACACAGAGTAATAGGTGTATACATCAGCCACAATCCATTTAGTTTAATACGATATCGTATCCCGGTATATACATATAACTACTATACATAGGTACATCGTGATATAATATAGCATTATAGCGTCGAGTGAGTTTATATTTATGTACCTATATTTGTATGCAACTAGAGCGTGCTAATAAGAGTTCTGTTGAATTCGTTTTGTAGGTCTAATTACCATATGCAACCCCCCACCAATTCAATATAATATATCGATCGAACTTGAAAATATTTTATAACATTAATTACAATTTACAAACCACGTCGGAGTACGTATATGATGTGGAATAACGATATCACTGCACAAATGCGGTAATAATATGTAGGTACATTTCGATATAATATAGGGTGATCCACTAACATGGCTACAATAATATTTTTATTCGCATTTTTATATAGTTTAAAGTATTTATAACATTACATTTTCACATAAAATTATAATTATTTTTTAACATAGTGTGGCTTATCGTTTTATTATGTCCATATCTATATTATTTCTACTCATTATATTCCCAACTTCCCAAGTCGAATTATTTTATTGACATTTGTATGTACAAATAGGAATATAAATAGACCTAATTGATATTCGAAATATTAAATGAGTTAAGTAGCATATGTACGCCAATGCTTTTACGGGGTAGGTACCTAATGTCATAATATAATATACTATGTACAAACTTTATATAGCTGTTTATGATAAATAAAAAAAACAACAACAAATATTTACTCGAAAAATGAATTGAGCCTCCACAGTTAAACGGATCACCCCGTATATAGAGTGGTTCGTACAAGAATAAATGATTAATGAACTAAAATGTAGAAATTCGATTTCGTTCGAGCGGCGACTATATACGAACATATATATAGTTGAGTTTGGGTAACCGTATAGCTGCTGCAGCTCGTTAAGTCATACGCATAGCTGCTCTCGTCGCCGGGCGTGAACGTCAACGGGTGTTGTGCAACGTTCCATGTAGTTTAATAACTTTTATTATTTTTTTTTCTCTCTCTCTCTCGACCGCAAGAGACACATTGTAGGTACTATAGGTAGGCGCTCACACTCACAAATCTATATAGGAACCTACCCATAATAATAATACATTATAATAATGGGTTCGGTCGATAATATTATACGACAGCCGATCGGGACGATTGTCTTTGGGCGAGTCTCGTATTATTATTATTATTATTATTATAACGCGTCTGGGCACAGATTATTGGACTGGCGTAGTAGATACATGCATGAACAATAACACTGGTGTATAATAATATGTATCGGTTTGACGGTCGTATTTTAGGATTTCAAAATAGGTATAATAGCGCTTTACGCCACCACGAAATCCAGGATTAACACTGCTATATATGCGATGTACAGAATTGGCGTCCGATTTTGCTTTGTCGATACGTCGTCTGTGTATAATATTTGTTAATTATTATTTATAATTTGAGAGAGCGATGTGGTTATTAACGCGGGCATATGTCTTAGAAATAGTATAAGTGTATAACCTTATAGAGTAAGTACAGTTTATCAAAATATATTATCACGCCTTAAAAAAATATATATAATATTCTTGTTTTTCTATGAGATTTCATCATCAGTTTTAGATAGTAAGAATAATTTTCGTTTTAATTTATTCTCGTAATGCTCTCATGTTGTAGTAAAATATAATATATATAATCATTTTGTACTTGACGAAAATTTAAATGAGAAGCCAGGAGCATATAATAATACTGAGTTTTTTAGCTGAAATTAAATTATTTTGAGACATTGCAATAATTGTACGAACAGGATCATTAGTATTCAGTTAAATTAGAAATAAATTATTAACAAACTAATGATTTCAGAATCAAAATTATATTTTCGGACAATATGTCACAATTTATTTCAATTGGTCATGTTATTTATAGCCTATGACAGTTAAAAACATTTAAATTTGTAATATTTTGTCTTAGTAAGTAAGTGTATGTTTTGATTAATAGAATTTTCGTATTGTAAATTGTTAATTTATTTTATACATCAAACCAACATGAATATGAAAAGTTTTTTCTATGTAAATGCATTTTATAGGTATTGTTTTATTTTATTTATTTATTTTTTTATATAAAAACCATGTTGATAGCCGTTGAGGCAAATAATTAAATAACTGTCTATTACTAGAAACATTTATAAATGTATATCACTGCAGCATAAAGTTATGATTACCTATTTACCTGAAATAAATTAAGTATATGTATATATCAAATAACTAATCAGTACTTTCCTAACCTAACCTAATATACTGTTAATATTTGATTGGTTTGAAATACTTTGAATCATCAATTCTTTTGATTTTAGAATTGTAGGTACTTCAGAATTTTCCGAAAATGTATCTACAGGTAGACCTAACAAATTAAATAACTTTAGTTCTAATCTATATTTTTAATTTTTTTTTTTATGTATATTATTTATTTACTTGGGCTACATGTAGGTATAATATAACATTTTTATTTTTATTTTTTTTAATACTGAAATTGTATTAATACAAAATGGCCAATTTGTAAACCGGGTTTTAGAAAAATGTAGACTGTAAAAATATTTATTTAAGTCATGTAGTTTATTTTTTGCAACTTTTTGAAATCTCATTATTTTTGTTAAGCAATGTTGATCCAGTCGTAAAAAACATTTCAAATTCCAAAAGTATAGCAATTTTTACATTTTTTACGAGAATTTTGGAATAACTACTAAAATCTAAATAGTTTTTTAAAAAGTTAATACTTTTCAAATAAATGAGTCTTACTTCAAAAAATTCGTATATTTTAAAAAATCATAAAAAATAAATAAGTGTTTTTACAATCAACATTTTTCCAAACGCCATATTTACAAATTTGTTTATTTTGAATTTTTCGAAAAAAAAACAAATCAAATTTAAAATTGTTTATTTTCAGTATACAAGAAGTAAAATGTAATATTATACGTCTAACGCAAGAGTCAATAAATTATATACAACAAAAAAAAATTCAAAAATATTTATTACAACCAAAGTTATTTCATTTGTCAGGTCTTTCTATTACACCATGTATATTTATTATTTTTTGAGTAGGTACTTATTTTAGAAAAGCCAACTTATTTAACGATTTGTTAACTTAACTTATTTACATGTAAAATATGGACTTACGGACTCGAGTGATTTTCAAGTTAAATTGTTCTGCCTCTGGCGTGCCTCCGTCATCTTTTCTGTCGACTGCATTTCGTACACGCCTTTGACCCACAGAGTTATCTGTATATTTATTTTATAATATGGACGTTGGTTACGCGTGTTGATACATTCGCGTTAAATAATAATTTCAATTTCAATTTAATAAAGCACTCGTTTCACGCAGTGTTGCTTTTTGAAGAGCAAGCGATTGTGCGAATGCCCGAAGATACATGTATTTTTTCTTTTTGACAGATACAATCGATATCTTGCAGTTTTTTAAACACGAATCGTGTTCTGAACTCAATCAACTTTTTCGAAATCATATATTGATTCTATATAGGTATAATACAATGAAGTATACAACATTAACATAGCGTAGCTATTAGTTAAGCAAGCCCACGACAAGGTTGTAAAACGTTATATTATAGGCAGGTCAGCATCATAGCAGACTCGCGGGTAAACGCTTATAATAATATTATTATTACTTATATTATTACCAAAGTTTTATTTTTGTTAGCCCAAAACGCATCTAATTTTTAAAATAACGTTAGACCAAAATATACGCCATCGTATACGCCTATATAAATCGTTCTAATACGCGATCTATACGACGAGGCCAGTGAAAGTAGGTCGATCAAAGATCAATATTGCAGGCGTAGCTGATGTCCAACTAAACGTAAATTAATGTCTCTAGGATGTAGCTGGTATTGTATAGTACCTATAAGACGGAGTCACATAACGGACACGACCACCACGCACCATAAAGGCTAAGTTAAGGTTAGGGCTATAATGTTTTAGAGACATAACCTTTGACGGTATATTATTAGTTTTCTAAAAGAGCAATTACGCGATATAAATGGTAAACATTAATATTACAGCTACGAACACATCCTGTTATACTAAAATGTATAATTTTTTCATATACCTATATGAAAACTATAAGACGTAAATGCTCACTTACATTTTTAAATTTTTTAGTCAAATCTTATCATAAATTCATAATATTATTAATTATCATTGCTTTTAGTTTTAATTCTTAGAAATTAACTCTGTTCTCTATAAATCATAAGTCATAACGAGCTTAAGCTTTTGGAGACTTTATCATTTCTTTAAAAAATGTTTTATCTGATCATATATTATTATATACAACAATTAATTACCTATAACGGGTGATTCACCAAGTATCTATTAAAATTTTGATTTTTTTAAATTTTCAAATATAATTTTAGACCATATTTGTTCTGTGATGATACAAACTTATAATTTTTTAATAAGAACCTCTTTTTACCATAAATTATTTAGTGGATAACTTTTTTGAAAATTTTGATATACCTACCTAATTCAAAATTAGTGTGAGTAGTTTCTCAGTTATTAAAATGTTCGTATCTACTAAGTATAATAGTCCTTAAAAATAGTTTTAAAAGAATTTCAAATACATGAAATGTTGAAACTAGTATTTATTATCCTTGGACCAATTATATTTTGTACAAATTATAAATATTGATCGATTAGTATAAATTACTAAAAATGTTCAAACAACCAGCTTCCATAACTTCCTTATTATTATTAACCTATTATCCTTGGTAGGTACTCTAAGTTAAATAACTTAAAAACTACTCCAATAAATAATGTACAGAAGAAAGTGGGGTTCTCATCTGAAAATAGAAGGTTATATCTCCGTAATCCTTTAAGTAGAATAAAAAATCTCAAGAATTTGAAAATATGATCTTTAAGTATATTTAAAAATTCATATAATCAGATTTTAAATAACTCCATTATTAAAGAAAAAAAGGGATGAACATGCTTGGGGAATCACCGTGTATTATAATAATATGAAATAAATAAATATTATAACCATAAAAATATATACTTTTTTCCAGATTATATTATATTTAAAAAAAATACATCTAAAATACTTATTTAAACGTGGTATCAGCTGTACCTTGTATTTGAATACAAATTAAATTAATCTATTTTTTTTTTAACAAAACGCATGACCTAACATCAGTGGCGTATCGTTGAGGGGTTTCCATCCCACCGGGAATTATATTCCTATATATATATATATTTATATACTTGAACTTTTACGTGGAAAAAAAGTACCTACTAAAATATAAATTAGAACATTTATTAAAAAAACATTTTAGTACTCGGTAGCACGATATAGATAAAGTGCAACCGTGATTTATAATCGAGGTAATCATTAATTTATTGTTTACCATTTCATAGGGACTTGTACAATATTATTATCCATTATATGTAATTACACCCCCCCCCCACTACCGCCCCCGCCGTCGTACACAAATACGCCACTCCGTTTCAAACTCATTATAATTTTAACATATTTTATAATAATCGGTGTTTCAGCTGTTGACAAAGATCGACTTGACGTGCCTGACGACGCCGATGAGCCGACTCCAGTGTCTGGCCGTGGACTGCGACGAAACGGACGGCAAGTGTTACGTGTACGTGACGGACGCGGCCAACCGCGCGGTGATCGCGTACGACGTGGCCGAGTCGAAGGGTGCGCGAGTGGTGTTGCCCAAGGCGATCGCGGCGGGGTGCACCAAGCGCGACGTGCTGTACGCGGCGCTCGTCCGGGCAGAGTGCGGCGGCGGGGCGGCGGCGCTGATCGTCACGTACCTGTCGGGCGCCAGGGCGTTCACGGTCCGGACCGAGTACCTGCGCCGAGGTTCTGCAGGAAAAGTGACGGACTTGGGCGTCAAACCGGACAGAATGGTACTAACCTGGTGACCTTGTCGTTTTTAATTTGTATTATAATGTACAAAAGTGTTAAATCGGAGCACATATTCTATAGATATATTATGCGAACAAGGGGGCGTGACCCGCGATTTTTTTTTCCTCGTGACAGATATGTGTGAGAAGTTATACTAAGACATAACATTATATTATATCGTTACGAAAGCGTTGTAAATAATAATAAAGAAAAATCTGTTTTTTTCACAACACCGCGTTGACGATCGTTCTCGAAACGACGACCCACACAAATCCCAGCAGTATTTTTTTAAGGCGTTGTGCATAGGCTATTTTTTAGTTCGATGTGGGCATGCCTTATCTTTGTGTTATGCATAGTGCCGTATACCATAATATTATGCACAATACTGTTGTAATCAGTATTTCAAAATATTCAAAACCAATTAAATGTTTGAATAGAAAATAGTCGATAAAACTTTTGAAATCTTATACATTTAATATAGTTTTGTTAATTTTTGTTTCATATACAAATATGTAGGTGCAAAGTACACTTGTGTATTAATGCAAACGTCTTTGAAAATTTTAAATCGAACCACAGGAAGTACCTACCTTTATTTTTGTATCAGGCATTTAGGTTGTATTAATGAAAAATGTATGGGGTTAGTAGGAAGGGTTTGGGGACTCCAGTAAATGCTTTACATCAATAAGAAGAAATATTACGGCGAAATATTGCTATAACTGCGGTCGCGGTAGTGCGGTTTGGTTACTCGTCATTGTGTGGACTATTCAATAATAATTAATAAGGGGTTACAATTTGCAATATATACACACGCTAATAGAAATTAAATTCAAATTTTCTTGTGTGAAAACTACGTAGTCATATTCTGAATTATTTAACTTAACATAATATTATTTGAAATTTTTCTTTTCTAAAAATATGAGACTTTCCTAAAATGATATTTAGTTAAATGATTTCCAATTTATTTTCGAAATAAATTTAATGATTTAAGTTAAAAATGTCTATAACTTTAAGTTGGGCTACCTACGTTTAAGATGAAAAATTCCAATATGGGCTAGTAGTGACTTTTTGAACTATTGTTGTCCTATTTAATGATAAAAAAAATATATTGTGGTCTAAATCGGTCTCATAACTACTTCAGAAAGCGACTGCGCGTATTAGTATATTTTACACATTTAACTACATCCGTTCTCTTTTAAGCGCATTTATTTTTGTGTTTATATTTTCTACACATCTAAACTTTCAATTTTCCAAGTGTGTGCGTGCGTGTCGTTTTATTGTGTGCTTAGTAACTGATCGTTAGTGTGTGGACTGCAGTGTAAAAGAGATATGAAACACGCACATGTAACCGATCTGTAGTCCAATAGTAAAATTTTTCACTAAAAATCATGTACGTTTTGTAAATCGTACCAACTAGGCTATATTAATGCGATAAGAAATGTGAAAACATATTTAAATTCTTTATAAAGTTTACTTTGGATGCCATTTTTTTTTTAAATTTCATACAATTGCTGCGTTTAAAGCTATTCAATTTTTATATATTTAAATCAAATTTAAGAGATAAGAGACGAAATTTAAAAAAAAAAAGCATAACTGAAGTAAACTTTAAAACTAATTTAAATAATATGGTTTCGGATTTATTATAGAATTACTAATTTTATCGTTCCGATTGTTAAAAGATAGAAATGTTTTCATTAAAAAAAGGCCGTTATTAGATCTTCTGAATTTTGAAAATGGATTGTAATTCATTAACAAGTTTTCTATATTAAAAGTAAATTTCGATTTTTTTCCTAACTGAAATATCAATGACTTTAAAATTGGTATTTTTGTATTTACATATTTTTTGTGTTATTATTTATGCATATTTTGAAATATTAAATTTGCATGTGTTGTAAGTTGTAACCAATGCATATATTATTAATGAATCAAAACTTGTTATACAAATTAAAATCCAAACCAATGTCCCACGATTTGGATAAACATAATAGATAATATATAGATCTCAATACCACTTTCTATATTTTAATGACAGCAGTTACCTATGTTGTATGCAGATGCCAATAAAATAATTTTATACAAATGTACATGTGTACCTAACTATGCTGTTATATAAAACATGATTATGATAATATTCTGACACTGCAGCAGCTGTTGCATCCTGTTTAATATGCCCACGAGTATGCATTTTTTGTCTTTTTACCAAAACGTCTTAACCGTGTAACTTTATGAATTCATCGAGGTGTTACATTTGTACAAACTCACCATGCATATATTATTATGCCTATACTCCCCATTTTTTCCATAGATTATTCTCGAAATATTTTTATTTTTTAGTAATATCAATATGTTTATTGTCACGTTTTTCTCGATTCAGTGAATAATGAGCCATAGGTGAACTGTATCTATAGATTATACACATAAATACTGAGTCTGACGACAAACCTTCGACGACCAGTAGTAGTTTTATTTAAATACAATTTAAAACATTTCTCTTACACGAATCGTCCAACAATTTACTGTTCTAATTTCATCTTGAATGATATCTAGTCTACATTATAGTATAAGTAAACAACTACAAAATTATCGAAAAACAAAAGTTCATTAGATAATTAATAATTGTTTGATATCAACCCAATATTATTGACCTACGCGTAAAAACTAAAACACGCACCTGTTTGATGTGATGATATTATATTTCTATATTATGTATGATCGAGGATGACACCGACATACTTAAGGATCGTATACGCAGTATGTAACGATAACAAATAGTAGCGGTTTGATAATATTTTCAAAAAATATATTGCATGTTATACACTATATATAATACTGCTCCTCGTGGCTAACCTCCCCGTGGCGTTTTCCGCGGGCAATGCTAATAATTATAATGTATAAATCATAAATGTACATACTTATATGGTTAAAAAATGGCCGATTAATGCCATTCTCCGGTTTCAGGTGATTTTGGGCACGGACGGCGGCTCGAAGGTATTCTTCCGGTACGACGGTTCACCCGACGTGCAGAAATGGGACGCGGCCCTACCGTTTGTCGCGGAAAATTTCTCGCCGGTCTATCGGTCGGGGTCCTGCTTCCTGGCCACCCAGGTGATGGTCGACCGAGACCGGAATCGGCTCATGGTGCTCGAGACGAACTTCCCGGACTTTACACAGAACATCGTCGGCTGCGGAATCGTGCACAACGTTCGCGTGCTCGAAGGGTGCTTTTAATATCCACACTCGTGGCCCTTTCAACCACGCGGCGGAGTCTGCGGAGAGTCATCGCTGACGACTTGTGCTGCTTATAGCCACCAGTTTCAATAAATTGTGTATTACCGCCAGCGAACTCAAATACCGAATATTAATTATAATATCGTTGATAACTCCTTATAATATACTATTACTACACGGAATCGTTTACATTCACCGGTGTAAACCGGACGGTATACTCGAATCGTATCGGGAGTACATGTATAGCAACGTTAGTGAAATTTACTTTGTCTTTTAAACTGAATAAATAAAATAAAATAAATACTAATTTAAAATCGTATCAAATATATTTTAGTTACTTACATTTTTATTTAACGTTTTATGTGAAGAATATGCTTAATTATTTTCATAATAAATTTTTTAAACACCACTCGGCGCTCGCTACACACATTGAAAATTGGGAATTCCTGAGCACGTTCCTATTAGTAATTATACCATACAATTCAACATTATATCTAAGAAAGCAACCATCCATAATATACTTATTGAAAATCATTGTCACTGGAAGAAAAATAAGACGTTTTTACGTAAAATTATCGATTATTAATAAACATTTAAAGTAGATGCTGAGCGAAATGTATAGCGTGGCCCAAATTTTCATCTAAATTTTAAATTTACATGTTAGTTCATAAAACAAAAGCTATTAAATAATTTGTATGCATCAACAAAGTATTGTTATTTTGATTAAACAATTAAAAAATATACAAAACCTTTACGCGATATGACATAATAAAAAACAATTTTTTCGTAAAAATCTAATTCTACAAAAAAATCATTGTCTAAGGAAATATTAAAACCCATGTCCGCATAAATAATAATTCAATTTTATAAAAACCACCTGATTAGTGATTTGTAGATACCAAACGCTTACTTTTTTATTGAATTTAATTACTTGACAAATATGTATATTACATAATATTCATTTGAATATTGAATAATAAAATATTAAAATATTAGCAGTACCTACTGTTTATCCTGATTATAAATCAGAAGTTTTTGAAATAGAGATAAAAAACGTTTATCTAAAGTATATTAAAGTTATGTATATAGTGTATATTATTCTATAGCTATAATATATTAGTTATACCTTACACACCACTCAAATGAATAAATTAATCAATAAACAAAGGATGGATTTTTAATAATACCTATTTATATTAAATATATAAAAGTTACTTAAAATAAAAATGTTTATGTCAATAAAAATTTTAGCTATATCATGTATGTTTTAATTGTCCATAAATATGTATATAACAAAAATAGTTATTGTTTTTTATATATATATTGTATATTTTAAGGCGTACGATATACTATAACCACGTATACGAGTATACTTAGCAGCTCGAAGAACTATAAACTACCACTACCTACGCAACAAAGCATACAATATTATTTTTCTTTGTACTAAAATAAAATACAATCTTTTTTGTGGTCCAAACTATTTACTATCCACATAAATGAAAATGCATATTATTTTATTCAATTCCATATTATGTGCACAAATACTCAACAGACAGCAACATGGTATTAAATATCGCTAATATTTTTTTTTTAGATTATTTGTATTAAATGTAAAAACTAAAAATCGTTAATATACACAATTCTTATAAAAGTTATAAACACAACATTGTAGTAATATCATAAGCTAATATAAAAATATTATGTTCATCAGCCAATGTATTATATAGGAAAACGATTAATTGTGCAGTAGGCACACAATAAGTAAAATATTGATGTTAGTACCTAAAATATCAGCTAGACACATCACACACCTTTTAAATTATTATATAAATCCTTGTTAATTAAATTAACTATGATAATATTTTGATCTTAGATTTGGAAATCACAATCCTAGACATTTGAATTTTAAATAAATACCTAATGAATACTATGTAGTTTTATAAAATTACACCTATTTCTGTCACTACGTTTTAAATATTATAAAATAAATATTATTGTTTTTATTTTAAAGAATATTTACCATCTATGCTACTATAAATTGCACAGACAAATATTATTATTCATTGAAAACGATGTTTATTTTAGGCTAATAGATATTTTGTGATCGATGTAACGGTATTAATGAAAAAAAATTAGTATATCTCCTAATATAAATACCATTTGAAACACTATACAAGCATAATATTACACATTAAATTCTGATCATTTTTGGGTAATGTTTGTTTGTTTAGTTTAATTCTGTGCATGTCATATTGATCATACTAAATGTTAATAGCTGGTATCGTACTGAATACTTTTTAATAATAATTTAATAAATAGTAATATTTTGTCATCATATTCAAATTAACAATAACCATTGTTAGGTCATTAAATATCTCGTTTTTAATAATAATGAATATTTAATGTATGAATAATAAAGAATTATGCGTATTATTCTGAATGTAATAATTGTTGTATATTAATTATAAAACTGAAGTATGATAATTAAAATGTAATATTTTATATTTTACTTTGGCCGTTTCGTGACAAAGTCGGTGTAAAAAACAAAAACTTTTTCTTAACAATTATCTAACTGAATGCAATTATAGACCGACAGACTTATGATTTATTTTTATTTTTCAATTTATATTAACAGATTTTTCAGATGGTATTTAAAGTTCAAAAAAATAATAATTAACTATATTCAGTTATTTTTTATTTAAGCAAAAATAAATATTTATGAAGTAATTATTTGATGTTTACGTGATGAATACAGAAACCAATAAATGTGTACAAATATGTTTATTAAATATAATAACCTATATAATAATATATAGGCATTATATATAAATAACAAAATTCACTTAAAAAGTTAGTTTTAAGTAAAATAAAATAAACGTTTGTGTTACGATTATCTTTGATGAGTGAATAGTAAATGAGAATGATTCTTTTAATCTTTATTATTAACTATAATAAATTTCGTTAAGCTCTTAGTTTATATTCTTAAAATATACAACATACAAGTTTACAACATACCTACCTATAGAGCTTATTTCGATTACATTAAACGTGTATACATAATAATATTATATTGTAAATTGTAATATGCATAAAGCTTAAGATATTTTACAGGCATACTCGTAAGGTGAATTTCCAGAAAACTGTGTACCCAAAATTTTTTTAATAACATTTTATAAATGAAGTTGTCTCCTAAATATGAAAAGCACGTACTTACATTGTGTAACCCAATATTTTAAGGTTTATTTTGTGATTTAAGTTATTCTGGCACTAATAATATATCAATACAATTATCTTATAAAGTTATAACTATATTTTTACGAATATATACCATTAATATTTTCATTGTTATAATTCTACGGAATGGACATTCCCTGATGTTACAGATATGGGGTCCCCATACTGGTTACACAATAACCAGCGTTTCTCCGGTTTTCCTTTAACCGGAAACCTAGTTAGTAAAATAATTAATTTTTAAAACTTTAATAATTTAAATAAATAAATCTCGTTAATATGGTCCAAGAAATTATTTCATTTTTAGCATTTAAAATGGAAAAGTTTTTAATTCAATTAGACAGATGCCTATAATAAAGCTGTGTATTTATACCATATTAATATTATACCTACCTTATAAATTACATGTAATAACTTTTAACTCAAATCTATGTAGGTCGTAGGAACCTCCATCAATAAACTTTTAAATAAAAATAACAATTTGTATTGCACATTTGCACCTAATGGATAAATGTTCTCCTCGAATGATAAAATAACCTCTTACGTAATTTAATTTTAAACAATATCTAAATTTGTAAATAATGTATGTGGGTACCTACTCACTGCAATATTATACTACGAATTCCATTAAAACGGCACATAGGTACCTAAAGACCTCTGTTTATTTATTATTATTATTAAAATAATAAAATTCATTATTGTTTGTAACATAAGAAAAATATTAAATATTTATTCTTTTGGCCGTATTTACAACTTTTTTTCTACCTATATAAAAATATATATATATCGTTATACCTACCCATAATAAATTTGTGGAACGTAAATAATTGTTTATAAAAACTTTTTTTTAACCACTTTAATGATATATTAGGCGACACCCATCATATTTTAAGGTAAACATCATTATAAACACTAAATTACAAAAAAATGTTATCATTGAAATATGTTATGAACTTAATTAAGCACCTACGTGTTGCAACTAATAGAATTTATCGTAAAATAAATTTTGTTGCCTAAATACTTATACCTAACTTAAATACTTTAGGTAGTTAGGTCTATATAACGCAATTGTATCCCGAAACGTTATTATTACACCCAACTACTTGGCTCAAGGCGGATTTAACCAATAATGAGCATTTAGAGTAGATTTTCATTTTGCAATACTTTAATATAATAAGCGTATCCGGGGGGTTATTGGATTTCAGAATTTCCATAAGCACAATACATTCCAGAAGATTTTTTTTGTACCCGGAAGCAATGAACATTTTACGTATAATGAGCAGGGAAACTGAGCATTTTTTATGACTTCGTCGTCATAAAGATAAGAGTTTATATCCACGTATATTATACTACTTAATTCAATAAAATAAAAAATTGCAACTTCATAATTTATTTATAGAAAAATGCACATGATACAGATAATATAATATCGTTTCAAAGTTCAAAAATATGTGTACCTATATGTACGTTAAGTATACAAGTATACAACATCAAGTGAATAAAGATGAGATTTATAAAGTTGAAGTTATAGTTCCATCAAACAGAGTGTCCCAAAGGTCCCGTATCACCCTATAATTACCTTAGTCCGTGGCAATTCAATGTAGATATATAAATGCTGTTTTTTCCACAGTAATCTATATGAAATGAAACCTATATGCGTAAATTTGAATTTTATTATAGACAACTGATGTTGAAAAACCACATTTATTGATGTATTGATGTATCACAGAGATGGTGTTGGTGCATACTATGCCTGTCGCCTGGCATAAATAATAAATACGTTATAATATTTTTTATAATTTGATGTTAACCTGCTCGCACGATTTATACCAACTGTTACACGTAGTGTAGTATTCATATTTAATTTATTATATTATGTATAGGTATAATGTTGTATTATTGTTGTATAATATAATATATAGGTTGGCACTCACATATTTGTCATATAAACTTAACACATTAAATTCGTATTCATTTCGCATATAATTAAAACGAAAACATCCTTTGATTTAGTTAATTTACGCTTCCCTAGTCCCCTAAACCTGCTGCCGTATACTCGATAATATATTACAGTAGATTTATATAAATATATATCTATGACATACGGCCATATACCCGCCCACACAGTCTGTGCATTCAGCATAATATAATATGTATCATATGTATACCTACGTACATAATATATCATACGGAGTGAACCATTTACCTGACTACACTCATTTTTACACGTCAATTTCTGTATTTTTCAATTAAATTCTTTATGTAGGTAATTGAAAATACTTATAAAACTATAAGTCTAATGTCAACATAATATAACACGATAATATTGTTAACGAACAATTATTTATTATTAATAATCATTTAAAGCAAAATATGCTGAGCGGAATTTAGATTGTAGATCACAACTTTTCATCTAAACTTTAAATATACGTCTTACTAATACAAAAACCATTTATTCAATGCTCAATAATATACCTATTGTATGCATCAGCAAAATGTAGTTTTTCTGATTATAAAACTAAAAAACATACAAAACCTCTATAGGTATACAATTAGAAACTACAATATTTATATTTTTTTTTTGTAAAAATGTAATGCTTTGTAAAATTATGCTTTTAAAACTAAGTACCAAAAATCTACTAGGATAATTATTAGCGTATTCAGTTAAATAGAATATTAATCACCATGTTTCACGTGGTATCTCTTATGGTCTAATAAATGTACAAGTACTGTAAACGGTGATGGTTATATTCATTATATATATATATTATATATATACACTTATATGGGATGACATAATAATATATACGACTATATTATAGTATATTATAGGTATTATGTCTACAGTTAACGAACGTCGTCTATATCCGCATATAACGGTCAATTATAATATATACAGGATGATTCGCCAAGTATGCTCACCAAACGTATTAGCTTGTATAGTTGTATCGTCACAGGACAATAAAAATTGTGGCATAAAAAAACATAAGTACTAGAAAATATGGTCTTTAAGAGGACGTAACATTGATATATTTGTTTCCTCCGTCTTACAACTGCGTAACATATAGCAAATGTACACTCAGCAGACCAAATTTAGCTTTGTTTGTCTAAAAATATACTTACCCATAAAACTTGATTTTAAGAACATTATCTGTATTTGTATGTAAGTTTTTTACGTTAATTCAGTTTTAAGTGAGTTATGAACATTTTTAATTTACGATATATATTATATATGCAAAACTTGCTAAAAAATTTAACCATTGTAAAAAACCCACATACAAACACACATAATATTCTTACCATCAAGTTTCATAATAATAGGTCGATTCACTCTAATTTTTAAGCTAACAAAGCTAAACGTGATCTGCTGAGTGTACATTTGCTATGTTACGAGCTTGTAAGACGGAGACAACAAAATATGCCAGTGTTTCGTCCTATTAACTTTTAAGTATACTTAAAATTTTTGGAATCAGAACTTTAATAAATTCATTATTACGTAGGAAAAATTAGGGCGAGGCGGTGAGCATGCTTGGTGGATCTCCTTGTTTATACAGCGTGTATCTCGAGGGGTTGACAAAATTTCTCATGTAAATTGTCAAATCTCCTAGATACTATGTGCAGTAGCGTAGAATATTATATTATTGTACTGATGACAATGTTTATAACGTATTAATTTTGACCAGGTGACGGTTTTCCGCGTTGGGCATAGCGTTTAGGGCCCACACCTGCCTATAATTTGTATTGTCCGTGAAAATCTTTGTGACCGCCGGTAACAGGTTATATGACTGCAACAGCACCTTATGGTCTTCCGCTGCGACCGGTACGCCACCCGTCATGATACTCAATCTATATTATAAAATAAATAAAATAATATACGAGTAAACTCGAATAAGTCGTTGACTTGTTGAAATTCCGTATATTATATTATATGTAGGTACGGCAATGTTGTATAATATTTTGTATCACATGTATTATTACTAACAGTTATATAATATTGACGAAAAAAACAAAAAACAATTAATGAATACATTATTAATTATAATTTAATTAGGTATTGCCTATTTATTATGTTCTGAATATTTTACAATAATGATTATTCATTTTGTCATGATATAATAAATATTTTAAAAACAAATAAAATAATAAATTAAATAAATTAAATAAACCCAATATTGATGCACTTTTACACAACTTTGCAAGACAAATAAATGCAATTGTAAGAAAGCAGACAGACTTTGCAATTATTCTAAGTGCCATTTAATTATGTACTTACAAAGTTCCAAATGAATGGGTAATAATACAATTCTAATTAATCTCAATAAAATAATAAATAACAACTTATTTATTTAAATCGTACAATGTTATATTCCATCAATATTTAGTAGGTATATAATTATTATCATTATTATAATTGTTTTGAAATATTTAGAATATAATAATTAGGAAATACCTAACACAAAAATAATTTATTTATTTTTTGTTTTTTCCATAAATAGATATTACTATCCTATGTAATTATTGCCTATTGGTAATAAGAAATTTAATAAGAAATGTTGTGTGAAAAATAATTTGTCTGTATTCGTGGTTCAGTGTTGCCCGGGCAATTTGTATATTGTAAATTGCCCATAACATACATACACATGACATCGTACATTAGTACATTACAATAATATTGCTAACGTACTCCTAACGGGGTGTCTCATCCGTACGTATTTATTTGCATGCGTCACAATGTCACAATGAAAAATTAAATATTAATTCGGTCTTGTGTTTTCGTAAAAACCTGCAAATGCCATTGCGACAATGCTTATTATTATATGATAATCAGAGTTCCTATAATATTTTAGAAAACGTATTTTAAGTTGAATTATTGATTCCCATATCACATTAAGTGTTCAAGTGTATACAACATATAAGTTTTTGTGGGAATTGGGTATAGTATGGTCGCAGGGTGAGACACTCCTGCAGTACTATATTGAGGCTGGTCCGTCGGGGGACGAACAACAACCACGCGTATGATAATATTATCATAATATATGAATATACCTAAATGATATTGTTTTATTATATTCACCTGACGGCCACGAAATCTCTGGTGTACACGTAGTTGAGACCACCCTGTATGTCAGCGTAAAACCCGCCCGAAACGCCCAGCTTGACGCCTTCCCAGCGCACTCGCAATCCAACCGGAAGTACGTCACCATTCTGCAGCGAAGACAATAATTTTCTAATTTAGTCTCAAGTCGTTTCGACTACGATAGCGGCGACTGAAGGTTCTACGTTTCCGTAAGAATTTAACGAATTAAATACGGAGACGCGGCGTGATGGCCTGTGTGCGGGAATAAAACGAACACACGGTGTGCGGATATTATAAACACTATTAAAAAAGGGGAAAAATAGTTATTATATCATATAATACAGTATAATTATTAAGAACGCGTTGTAATTTTAATTAAACGCGCGCGCGTAAATACAGTGTAGCGTTTCGTTGTAATAAGCACACCCATATATTTACTCGACGTATTGTAGGTAAGTAGGTTTAGACGGTTTAAACGGTCGAGCAAAGGATAAAAGAGGAGGTAGGTATGTTAAACGAATAAAGCGATGGAACTGGGATAACATTTTAGGGGAGGGCTTACTTTTTAATATACTAGGTAACGGCATGTTGCATCGAGTTTTCTAAACAATTTATTATTTGATTTCTTTAATAATTTAAAATATCTATCATACGAATAAAACTAATAGGTACATAACATAGTATTACTGTAAGGATGTTTAATTTATAATAAACAAATTATTTTAAAACAATGGAATATTGTTTTTTTTTTTTTTAATGAAACCAGTCAATAATTCCATTGTTGTAAATTGCTTTTGTTATTTATTTTTCATGAGCTATAGCTGAATAAACACTACTTTGACGTTCTTAACCTAGTTTTCATTTGACACGTACATATCCGAAATCCAAAAAACTTTCTTTTACACGTTAATTGTCATAAGTCAACCAACGGCTGACGAACTTCTGGATTATACTTTAAATCCCGCATGTTTTTGGATATTGCGATTATACCCTTACGGTGACCCCTGTTTTATTCCGTCGCCATATACGGACGAGTGTTATATAGTTAGGCGAGCTGGCGTATAATATACCTTTATGCTAGGCGTGATATAAGAGGTCAAATTCCGGAGATCCTTGAACGAAGCCGTGTACAAGTTGTGCGAGCGCCTCGACGTCAAGTACACGGACGACTGACGCTTGAGGACAGCGATGCATTCTGAAGGCACATCCGAGTCGACTTCCGGTCCGTAGTAGTTCTGCTGTATAACTGCCCTGTCGTGGTTCTGGATGCGTAATGCGACCATATACCAAACGCTCCTGTCCGGGTCAAACACCATGATGTGTCCGCCGCGAGCGTCACCCACGTACACCTTCGTCTCGCCTTTGAACGGTCTTGCATCCACCACCAGCGTGGCTAGTCCCGAGCCGTTGATCCCACCGAGTTCCACCGACTGTATCTATACGTGACAACAACAGAAACAACAATCTGATAAGAATATTATAGTACATGAAGCTAAAAGAGGGTTATTGTCGTATTGAAGAGTTTTGGTGATATTCTGAGTGCTCGATAACTCCCCCCCCCCCCCAAAAAAAAAAAATGTTAAAATTTCGTGATTTTTGGTTTCTAAAGGAAGCGATTGAATGTATAATATTGTATATAATGTATATTATTAATTAAACAATAATGAAAAATGTAATATGTATGTATATTATGTGATCAGTTTTTATTTGTTGGATAAAAGCATTGATCGAATTTTCTCGTCTCAAATCTCATATTTTTTGGCACCTATCAGATCGGATGTAGATAGAATTTTTACGAGAACGTTATCTTGATTTTCTTATACTATTTATATAATTCCTTAGAAAAATATAAACTGTAAACCACAAAAAAACGCTCCAATATTTCTGACACACCCGTTTTTCATATTATTGATTTTATTTTTTTGCCACAACTCAAATCGTATAAGCTAGAAACTATTGGAACTTTCATTGGTTATTACTTATTTATAATACTACTAAAATAAGATTACATTTTTCCAAAACAAATTGAGTATTTTGTGGTTAGGTTATTATTATTAAGTTTCGTTTTCTTTCATAAAATATTATATTTTCAACCTAGTTTCGCTCACTGATTAGAATCGTTTATTGTAGATTGATTATAAACAAAAAATATAGAGTTTAACTTTTATACTGTTGTATTTTATTTTTAATATCAACATTTTACATTACTATTGAAAATGTACAAAGACTCTGTAAATAAGTTTATATCAGCTGAACTATGATTTATTGGTCACGTTACGTTGTTTGATTTCTAACGATAAAAATAGTACTACCTAATCTATAATACATCCACCCATTTTTTTTTTTTTAGTACCTACGTCATTGCAGTTTTATTTTGACGAAAAACGTATTCGACAAAATTGGATGTGATATTGTAATAATATTTATAATGTATACGTACACATTTGTAAGTCTTCAGGTCATAAACGATAATTTTTGGTTGACACTTGACGTTGTCATATCCGTTGTCCAGCACGTACAGGTGCCCTCTTAATTTGTCCAGGTCGACGGCAACAGCCGATTGAACGCGGTGACAGTCATAGAGTTTCTGTTTTAGCGGGAAAAACGAAAACGATGTGATCAGTCAATCCCGACAAGATGTTCAGACGAAAATCCCGCGCACCCTCCACCGACCCCAAACATCAATTTATATTATAGCCCCGAGCGTGTATAATATTATTATATATTACGATGCATTCGAACGCGATAGGAAATTAAAACGAGATATATGTATATGATTGCACTATAATATATACTCACACGTTCACGTTTGATGTTTGAGTAGGTATACATGGCGATGCATATAATATAGTTTATAATGTAATACACTGTAAATTAACCGTAAATACGTTAAATCGAGGTTGTGTGCGGTGTCAGATGAACCCTATAGTTAGGGAAAAGGTGGAGTTTATTGAAATATTTTTCTTAAAATACATAAACCGAATTAAATTCAATACACAAAAGGTTCCTAATTTAATATGTGCCTCAAACGATATTCTATCTGTACGCAATAACGCACTCTTCGTACACACACGCACTATATATATACATATTTTAATGGGTTTCCATTGAGTGTGCATAGTAAAGTACATAGCTGATGTGTACATCGTATTTTCACACAACTGTATATAGCTTTGGAGATGATGATGATGATGATGATGAATAATAATAATATTAATATGATTTTAGTCCGAATGGAAAATATAATATATTTCACTGAAAACACCTCGAGGCCCTAATAACGGTTTTTATTATTATTATTATTATTATTATTATTATTATTATTATTTTTGGTAGGACCTCATCCAAATATTATAGTACCGCATTATTATACTATAAACTTCTCCTGGCGATGTCATTCTTACATAGGCCACAGTTAATGGTATCGGTCTTAATATTAAAATATTAATATTAAATGTATCACTAGTATAATAATAATTATACTCATAACGTAATATTTTTTTAGTTACTATACTCTGCACATAAAAAAGCGGAGATTTTTTTTTAACAAAAATAAATTCAATGTTTTGAAGTTGATTAATGAGGTTAGAAGCAAATTAACATTTATTATAAATGAAAAATAAAGTTGAAACAAATATTACTATCGGTCTTTAATGAACATAGTGATAAATTAATTTTTAAAGTTCTTATCGAAATATTCAAAAGGATTACTATATACCTACAGTCAATAATACAGTAATAAATATTATATATAGATATACGTTAAATGCTTAAATATATAATATATATATAAATGAAGATTAATACTTCAGGAGTAAGCCCTAAAGGATAATATCTGATGCTAAATTCGTACTTAATCGTTCTTTGAAATTTTTTTCGCACTTTAATGAATATAAACTTATTTATTTAAATACATCATATTATTATTATTATTATTATTTATATGTATACCCCATACTTCCAAGGATATAATTGGCGTTTCTGAAATACATCACATTTTGAAGATTTCTACTAAATATTTTAAGTACGATACATGAAAGGCTCAAGTTATTTTAATTGCATGTGATACAATCTATGTGTATAATATTATGTCATATTTTACATCATATATTATTATATTGTGATTCTAAATAGGTTTTTTAAGATTTCTAATAAAATCAAAAAAATTCTGCGGTCGGCCAAATCGATTTGGTACGATCAATACCCACAATGCCTGACGCAATATCGACGATTTTATCATATAATATTTTATGTATATATGCTTGTGTGCGTGTGTCTCCACAATCATCATTACAGAAATATTGTGTTTATAGGACCGGGTCACGGACACCGAGAGTAACATCTGTCTCGTGACAGCCATCGAAGGTCGAAATGCGTTTATAATGTAGCCACGGTGGATGCGATCGCAGTGTGCACGAGTATTATAGGCCTGGTAGTATACACATTATTTATAGGTAGTTCGGTATATACATAGTATAAGTAGGTAGACCGTAGGGCGTAGGTATATAGGGATACTACACATTATCACCTAGGCTCGAAGAAGAAGAAGAAAAAGAGCGCTGAGAAAAAGGAAGAAAATATTCTAGAAAACTAGTTTTTTTTTTCTCCCGATACGATCAATGAGTTTATAATATATTATGTAAATATATATACTATACATATTTAAGCTAGTGGCGAGTGTAATAATCAAAATATATATTTTATTTTTTTATTATTAATAAAGGTGCGATTATTGTGTTGTTGCGGCCGCAAAAATACAGACGCCTCCCGAAATGATTTCGGCCGGCTTTGCCTTTTATCGTTTCGTGGTAATTACAATAGACGTCGTCACGAGAGTTGGTTCTAGAAATATACTCAACAAACCCATTTAAATAATATAATATATTATTATTATTCTATACAAATCAAACGCCGCCGAGCGAAAGGTGCGCGCATCGTGAAAACGTCACACAGCAAAATAATAACAATAATAATAATCAAACTATAATACTACTTTCTCACAGATAGCAATATGCCCTTCGAACTCGAACAACGTGCTTTATATAGTATATATATTATACACAATATACGTCTCATCTATTATAATATAGGTTTAAGGTTATAATAATAATTGGGTAGATCCCGTCGAAAGATACTGAAAGTGTACGGTCGTTGGTGTGGTTCATTTGCAGTCGAAATAATAATATAATAATGATCTCTAACAATACCTCTGTATATCAGAATAATTCGGAAGCGCGCTCGTTCGTTGCTCTCGTACATTCGACAACGGTAGTTTTCGATCCGACTCCGGGGCGCATTTGCAAATATGAATGAACAGTGTCTTCATTTCAAGTTATATAAAGAGAGGAAAAATCGTAACCAGACTTTTATAAAAAAAAATTAATGTTTGTCCTACTTGTAACCTTTTTGTCTTTGATTTAAGGGGGAGTATGCTCTCTTCCTATATTGGTTAAAATAGATATTAATAATACATGTGTTTTTATATTTTTAAGTCCAAGTACAATATATACATACAGTTTACATTAGGTAATTAATATGAAATTAATAATGTTTTACTAATTACCATTATGATGTTTGCACCTAAATCCATATAATAAATCCATAATACACCGCATAATATATAATAGGCAGGTATGTATATATTTAATCAATCTATAAAAATAACTGTAATATCAAATATGTAAGAAAAAAAAATAAAAATCGTATGAATGTTTTAAGCATCTAAATCCCGATAGTAAGTTGTGCCAACCCCACAAACAACCCTTCCGTCGGGCTGCTTTTAAAATTAGAAGGAGTGAAATGCCTACTTTATTTCCAATCCACCAATAATGACATTGATAAAAACACGTCATGATACCTTTTCACCGCCACGGATATAAATAATACAATGATAAGGCATTTATATATCAGATGTTCTACCGCCTTTATTCCTGAAAATGGTACGAGACATTTAAATCATTACAAATCACTTAAAAACGTTGTTGATCAGTGATCTCCTGAAAGGACCAAATATAATAAAATATATTACATTTAGCCACTAACGTCATAATATCTCAATTAACTCTCGCAATATGACATTTTTTCGAAAATTTAATTTTGCTTATGAACTTTTACATCGTCGCGTGTTATTAGATTATGGCAGTTGAGGTCAGAGAGCAATTAAGAAACGCTTGTATTATTTTTTTTAATGGATACCCATAAAGTGTATAATGTATATTCTACCTAAATATTAAATCATAAAATTATGTTACGTGTTTTGTAAATTGTGATTTCTACGTACAAATGTGACCACGGTAAAGTACAATAAATTTTAACGATATTTTACCGATATACAAAATATGTATATCATATTGAATGGTATAGATCATCTGCAGTATTCTTTATCAATTAGTTGAACCGCAGTATGCCATACGCTTACCACGAATGTAAATAATAATGATAAAAGTGTAACAATAATACAAAATAATATAGCAATAACATAATAATAATGTACAGATCGCAGTTTGTTTGTCCATGTTTGTGTTTTTTAAACGAGACACTACAATAACGCCGCCGACGTAAAATGTGTTGTGTGTAAATATATATTTTTGCCTACTGCCTACGTAAATGTGAAAGTATTTAAGACCATTTTCGGACACGACCCGTACTTTATATAAAGTAACCTATAGGTATATATACGGTATCGTCATATAGGTACCTATAACGGAATAGAATTGAATTCGTTTCTCAACGTGTCCGTCGCGTATGGCCGGGGCACTCACAGTGCTGTAATACACAGGTCGTATAGGTACGAACACAAACGAATACGAAACGCGAAGAATATATAATAATAAAAATATAATATAATGGTGGAAGGAAAAAAAACAGCGAAAACCGTTTGCGTCTCGGGCAGCAGAGGTTAAATCCAAAAAAGGAAACGAGCTGTGGCGGCGGCAGTTGTGCGCGGTGTACTGCTACGGCTCACTCCCCCGCCCCTGGCTCACACACACACTCACACACACACACACATATAATAATATAGTATATAGTTAAAACAACGTTTTGCGAGCGTTTTAACTTCGTCGCCGTTTTTACAGCGCGCACACGCACACACACGCACACGTAAAGCACGCGCGGGGTGAAACTCGAGTTTGCGAAATTTTCCCGACCAATCGATTTCGGTGCGGTTAACGCTCGCACTCCGCGAATTTCGCCTCCGCACGGCCGGTGTGCGGGTGGCAGGTATGTATATATATATGGCAGGTAAATATATATATATATATATGTGTATTTTGCATGTGTTCGTATATATGTATATATAATATAATATACTCACGCAATATATACAACGACTGCAGTGTTGCACGTGCGTCGTCACCGAGGCGGATGAATAATATAATAATGATTGGCGGGGGTGAGTGCGTATATTATTATTACTATTATTAAATAAGGGGTGAACTATACAACGCTCGTTTGCCGAAAAAAAATTCGTTTCTTCCGAGTAATGTCGACCGCATACGACCTACCCAGTGCAGATCGCCGTGTTGATGTTTTTTTCATAGGTATACCTTTACCTATATACACGTATCAAATGTCGATGTAACAGCACGGGTCGATGGGGTTCTTTTATATAGTTACAAATTTAAATTCACCTCCTGCAGTGGTGTCACGTTGAATATTTGATGCACAATTTATGATTCTATATCCATTTTTATTAAAGGATAATTAAATAACGATGGTCGTACCATATTATTATGCATTCATTTATTTATATAGCGATTGTACACGAAGTTAAAAATTGCAATATTAATGAAATAAAATAAATAAGACTTTAATTTATTAGTTTTTTGTTAGAAATCTTATTTAATAAAAATATTCTACAACATAAGAAGTTATCACTAAAAAAAAACACCTTAGTAATTTTACCATTGCGTTTTACTGCACCCCTCTCCTCTTTATTCTCTACTGACCCTCTTAAATTCACGATTTCTGCTTGGTGAACCTTAACTGATAAGGCTTATCATACATTATGTTTCACGTCGACATTGCGGGAAACTATTATATTATTGTTTTTATATTATGAGAGAAAACGTGTGTTGGTTCTGTAAAACACACTATTATTATAACGTGAATTCGTATTTACAGCGCAGAATAATGTCGAATGTGGAAAGCCATTTTTATAAACATATATATATCATAATACCCCCCCCCCCCCACCTCGCTTTCGTTTAACGTAAAATATTATGTTATAATTGAATAATATTATAAAAGGTATATGAAAACTGCAAGTTATTATTATGGCCAAGTGTAATATATAAACTAGAAACCCAAAATTATCGATTTTTTCCGTTTTCCTTTATAGTTTATACTCTATATAGGTATTAAATTTGTATAGAAGTGCCAACCGTCAAGTTACGTAAGCCACAACACATGCATATCTTCGAAGAAATCATTTACATTTCACGCGTTCCTTCCTCATATTATACTTTAAACAAATCTGAGTGACTAGGTATTTAAAAATGTAAGCCATTCTAAAATAATGAGCAAACGCATATTTAATACCGTGTTTTTTTTGTACAATAATTGTAATAATGTACTTAATATTTAGCTAATTAACTTAGCTATATGAGTTATTTTCCAGGTTTTTTATATATTATAAATTATAATATAAAATAAGATAGTACCTACATAAAATTATTAAGTAACGTATTATTTGCACTCAATCTTAATATATTAAGTGGATCGGTGGCGGACAATTATTTCATTGTATATGACTTGTACAATGCGGGTGAGGGAACGCTCCGCTATTTCTTTTACACACAGTCACACACACCAATGATCACTTACTACACAGTACACACTCATTTACAAGATCCGCATGCATGCAATTTAAAAATTGTCGAATTCGAACTCCTTAAAAAACTGACGCCACCAATCTCTTTAAAACACATTTAATATAAGAAAAAAATCAAATTATTGTTTTTAATAATTAAAACAGTACTTACTCATTATATTAATATATAAGTCTTAATATTATATATATATTATATTATATAAGTGTGATCACATATTTTATTTAAAAAACGAGCTCGACGATGACATTTAATAAGAGAATATTATTAATATTGTATAAATACTGCCTACATATATTTCTTATTGAGTATATATTATAAACATCACACGTATATACTATATATATATATATATATATATATACATTATGGGGGCCGATTATATTGACGACGAGGAAGTGGTCGGCGGCGGCTGAACGACCCGAGGCGATCGCGCGGAGATAGACAAGTCGTCCGCCCGCGTGTTATATACGATTGTAATAATAACGACCGTTAAAAAATGACTTAACTTTTAACCCGTTGACGACCTTGCGTGCGGCGCCGCGTTCGCATAACAGGCGTTGTGGAGACGTTGTAAACGAGCTCGGAAGAGAGAGAGAGAGAGATTAGTGAAAAAAGTGATAGAAAAGAGACCCGAATGGCTGATATATTATCATAGATATAATAATAATAATAATAATATAGTGCAATAATAAATATCAACATAGACGCTCGCACCGTTCATTAGATAGATATACAGGGTGTCCCTGTCGATTACTCCTGCTGTTTTCCAGACTTTCTTTTTTTCAAATCATAATCATTTCGACTACGTTTATACTTTATATTCATTCCACGCGTTCTCGAAAATATAGTTTCGGACCAGAACTGTGCATGGCATTAACGGGAAAAGTTGTAATAGCACTCGGACGTGCCCAAATGTCATATTTAAATTGTATAAAACAATCAAATGTGAATTACTTAGTGTATAGTAGTACTGGACCCTAAATTGTGTACGACATTACGGCGCCGTGGAGCCGTGGAGGTTAGTCGCAATAGACTTAGTGGCGCTACTGTCACAATTTACCCACCTACTAAACATGTGTTTACGACAGACCGCGGCAAAAACACCCTGTATATACATATATTACATATTATATGTATCACGACCGTCGTCCGTACGTATATCGTTTATATACAAGCATAATATACGTATATAATATAAGCTAATAGCGTATATACTTATTAATATAATGTATAAAATAAAACTGCGCATTTCGCCCGAGAGACGTGGTGTTACAATACTTTCGAATGGACGAATATATAGTATATATATTATATACACAATACATATGTGTGCAGTGTGCATACAATATTATAACATAGGTTTGCGAGCCGGGCACAAAGAAAACGAAATAATAATAATAATAATAAATTATTACAAACTCGTTAACATCGCGGGTGAAAAGATCTGGGTGAACGCAAACGGCGGTCGTCGTCGTGGCGTGTTGTTACTTGCGTATATTAAATACCATGTACATAATATTATATTAATATTATAATAGTATTATAACCTATACGTATAGTCTACTACGATCCCCGCACGTAGCTCCCAAGTCGTTTTGTGAGGCAGCAGCTATAATAATATATTCGGTTCCACGACACCCGCGACTTTGGCTATAAACGCAAGGCACGATACGCGGGACGCGGGGGGGAGATCGGTAAGAAAGAGTATAATAATATGTAATGGTGTGGTTGGTATAGTATAATATAATATGTAGGAAAGTCGGCGAGAAAGAACAAAAAAGTCCCCGGTGTATGCGCATATTATTATATTATAAAAGTCACGTCTTAAAATATATGTATCAGTGGTACTTACATAAATTATAAGTAATAAATAATAATATATTTCATAAGTTATAACATACTTGTAACCGATTACGTAGTGATGTGACGACTAAACTTATATCTAGGTATATCGATTTAAAATATTGTCAAAACGCTGTCCGAGAGATGTTTTAAAAAATAAATTGTAATATACAATATTATTATATTATTATGTTGTGATAAGATAACTGATTTTAACTTACTCTTATAAAATATATTATTACGTACTTTATTTATAATTATAATGCACGGTAGTCGTTTATGGCGTTCCTTCGGTAGCTTATTGCGGGGTGATCGATGGATCAGCGTTGATTGATTAGCTTTCCTTCGTGCTCGAGTATAGTTGTAGCAGGTACCTACCAAATCTCGCTGGGAAGAATACAAATGTTCCTTTATATGTAAGTATGTGACAACTACTCAAATAGAATCGATTATTTTATAAATATAACATACAAATATTTTGCAATCACTTCGAAGTACCTGCTATACGTTTTAGTTGTTGAACACTATATAGTTTCGTTATGGCGAAGTCAAGTTATGAATGTATTATAATTTAAAATTTAAAAACCTGGTTTCATTTATGTGAACAGTTAACCGCGATGGTATTATAATATTTCACAAAGTTAGTTATCTTTCTATCATAACAATAACCTACACAGCGCATGTATTGGTTCTGGCACGGTGAACCACTACGATGTCGACGGTTCGCCAAAAATTCGAAATTCCCACCGAAATTATATTGTTATCGTTATTAGTTATTACTTATTACTAAACAATTTTTAATTTATTATTTCTTCGTGACGGGTGAAATAAATCCACTGAGTTTTGTTTCTCGGACTTGGCGATTGAGTACCCTGCGAAATAAATGTTGTTTTAGGTTATACGATTATACATATACATTCCAATAAAATTAACTATTCAAATTTGATATGGTAATTTATTACTACCTGCAGGTACCTATAATTACACTGTAAATTTGTAAATTATCTAAAAGATTATTTTATTATAATACGATGATTAATACGGTAAGTATTAAAACAATTTCACAGAAAAATAATTTATTGTATTGGAACTGATTAACTTCAGTAAAAAATAAATGTGAATAATCATATCTAAATGATTATCCAGGTGTTAATTTCAGGGTACTTACCTACGATTATACATGTATAATACATTAAGTATTATGATTATAGATTATAATACATTATAATGTACCTCCAAATTACATTAAGTACAATATCTATACCTATACAGGTACCGTGTAATGTAATACATTAATTATTAATACCTGCAATACAACACTCACTTTGATGGCTATTATAATATGAACCGTTTATAGACATTTTAAGGTACATCAACATTTGGGCATATAATATAATAAGATTATATATACCGTAAACGCAACCGTAAGCTCGGTATAGGTTCGTTTAACGTTCGCACTCGTAACTAAATATATCATTATATTATAGGTACCGTAATCGTACTCGCGATTGTTGTAGTAATTCTAAACTGTCCGTTTAGTTTTATGTTTTCTGTGCGGAAAAACACGCCGCCGCCGCTGTACATTATAATAATAGTAATATAACTGGAGCTATGCCGTCCTACACCGGTAATCAGCCCGTAGATAATGCGTGTTATATATGGATTGAGACTATGAACGCACGTACATAATTTTTTTTCAACTCTTCAATCCCAATATAAATCATATACGATGCGTATAATATATTATATATAGTGTACACACACACACACACACACACACACACACACACACACACACACACACACACACAAACGCAATTTTCGGTCATTTCGGTATATTATGATCATTTGGGTCGATTAAACGCCGATCAATAATTATTGTAATTTTCAGTAAGAGAAAGAACAACGATCTTCAACGAGTTGTCGGCCGGCGATTATAATGTACCGTTATGTCGGCTATTATTATATTACCTACACCTGCAGTGCGAGAGGCGGCGGCGATACCGATGCGCGCATAATTACATAACACTATTTTATGTATTATTATAAAATATATTATACTACAGATCGTGGTGCGATTTATATACCGATTTATATTTTTAGATCGGCTGCGACGTCAGCTGCTGCAGTGACTTGCAGGAATTATAATATAAGTAAGTATACAGCAACTACCATAAAACAACGGAGCACACCGATTTTTCATGTCCGTGGTAAATTATACGACCGTCCGTGATGGTGTATAATATCACGTCCCAATGAATTTGGATCATGCTTGAAGAATCGGTATTACGCGCAATCTCTGTGTATTGGCACACCTTGGGGGTTTGTCGACAACGGGCCACGAAGAACCGAAATATGTAATGTTATGGTATATATAGGACGTATATAGGTATACGGCTGCTGCTGCGATAAACGAACGCGGAACAATCATTCAATTGTAAAACGCGTCTTGAATATTATAATAAAATAAACCGTTTAAAGTTTAAACCGATAAGTGTACTTGAAATAATGTAATACAATATCTATATAATAATGACGACGGCGATTGTTGCAGTGTTATGAGTCAATCGTTTTGAAATGACATCACGACCGCGGCAGCGTTCGAATTATTATAATATTATGCATATAATACGACTTGTTGCTCGCCTTCTATAGATTATTATTATACTATTACATTATCATTATACGATTCGCATATTATAATCAATACAATAATCGTTACATCGACCGCGACAACCCTATATTATACCTACTGTTTAATATTGAACATATTCATAGGCGCAAATAGACAAATTATTTTGGGGGGACTAAAGCCCCTCCTATAATATTTTCTAAAAATTATATATGCCCAGTATTGATTACTGACTTTTGAACTGGGGGACTTTGCAGAAATGTGGGGGGACTAAGTCCTCCAAGCCCCCATCTATTTGCGCCAATGAACATATTATATTATATATTATTAAAATGCATTAACGTGTAATATAATCATATGCATATTATTGTGTAGGTACGTCGATTTATTATAGTTTAGAATATATTATATTGTAATATGTTAATATATTATCTAAATCGATAACAATAGATAACATCGCGTTCTATACTATAATATTTCGCCTCGTCCGCAAAATCGCACTGCATATTTTATGCACACAACCGTGTATAATATATAGTAACAAACGACAAACGTAATAAATATTAAATAAATATCGTCATCTCCTATCGCGGATAGAGATTGTTTTTTTTATAGTCAACCAAATGACTTGCAAAGTTCCAAACTTCGACGTTGCACAGAATATGACTTTCAGTCCGTGAATTATTTCCCTTACGAAAGTCTACGCCACGCTGCAGCGTATATATAACATTATACTATTGTTGCGACAACAGTATATAGTGTACTTGGGTTACGACAGCAGTTTTCCCCGTGAAATATTTATCATTTTTATCGATATAGTACAAGAAACTATTGGCCACACATATTATTATCATAATTATCCAATAAAATATAATTCGACCACTCCACGGATGTTTGAATTTAAACAGGAACAATACCATAAAACTACGACGGTTATAATATTATACGCGTATACTTGATTTAAAGTTATAACTTATTATAATGCTCGCAAGTTTCAACGACAATACGCATAAAATATAGATGAGTAACCTACTACCTATATATTATAGTCAAAAGGTGAACACATTTTAAATGCCAGTAGTCCATAACCAAAATAAAAATTCTTACGGTCGGTTATTGTACCTAGGTATATAATACATAATATTAACGGTAAAAATATGTAAGTTGGACGTTCGTTGGGACATTATTGCGTAGTTCACAATTATTATGTTTAGAGAAATAACATCGAACCAAAAAGTTTCGGGCGATTTCTAAGATCAAAACAAACGAAAAATGTATTAGGTAATTGTTATTATATGAAAACTAAAAACTCGAGCATCCCAAATGTTATGAATTATATTTCTTTGTATTACAGCGATATTTTTGGTATTACGTAAAAAAAAAACATCTAAAGCTACCGTCATAGTGGAAATATAAAAAACGGATAACGATTCGGGGTATAATATTATTATATTATATTATATAGTGCAGCGTTTAAAAGTGTTTTCTCGTAATCAATTATGGCGTAAAAAGAACAAATAGCTGAAAACAAATTTTACGTCCATCATTTTCAACAGTTCATCATAATATATTAATACACGTGTTTTATTGTACGCACACATACCTACACACATACATGACGTGTACACGCGTGTGACACCCCCGAAAATATTTTCCACATTCACCCTAGTGAGCGCCACTGGATGTTTTTTTGCACACGCGTCTTGTTGTATTATTGTCATCGCATACCTTTATAGTATTATACCAACGCTTTACACGTATATTAATAATAATGGTGCCTCAGGTTACAACCCTCAACGACACAAACGCGGCGCCCACCGTATAAACGAAAAAATGTCACCAAACTACGCTGTCTGAATGTATTATACAACAAGCAATAATGTTCTAATCGGGGCTACGATTATTGTGTAAATACATATTTTTACAGTGACTCGATAAATTAATTTTGGCAAGTTATAAGTAAGTTTCAAATGATTTGTAATAGATATGATTTGTATATGATTGTTATAAATATTTATAATCAATATGGTAACAATGAGTCATAGCAATATAGCCATAGGTACTTAATTTTACATATTTCGTAATAAATACTTATAGGTATGTATTTGTCAATTATTATTTTTAGAATGTAGAGAACATTTCATCAGTTGGAATACCGGAAAATATCTTAAGTTTAAATCATTTTTAATACAATATCTATTTTTATTATACGAAAATCCAATACATGTTGACGAGACGTTACGCGTGTTTTGTGGTTTAGTCTGTATTTTTAGCAACACATATTTCTGATCAAAATCAGTTTTATATTAACTTTTGTAATTACCTCAAGCCTTTAACAGTTAACTTTTAAATTATAATCACCTCAAATATTCGATTATCTAAGAGTGGAAAGCGGCAAAATACGTTTCTGAGTTCATGGACAAAATATAGGCAAGCTGTTGTGAATTTGTGGTGGCCAAAATTACAAATGTGTATATAAGAAAAAATAATCCTGATCTAGAACAAATTAAATAAATTAAATTAATACATAATATTTCATACTGTTGTCTTATGTGAATTTACTATTTTGTTGGAAGTATACCTAATACTTTTTCTCTCAAACATAGCGAGTATGAAATTTTCTCCAATAAGATCGGTATTCCTATAGGAATAGAAATATCGTTTTATCAACATAGGTAATTTATTCAATTTAACAACCGAATCAGTGATGATTTGTAATTAATAGTGTTAAAATATACAAATAATAAACATAATAATATAGTCATCTAATTAAATCAAGATAGTTCTTTAATGAATAAAACAATATTATTACGTATCGTAATATGTAATAAGAATAGAATTTTTATTTGATGTATTTATATTTGAAAAATTAATTAAATTTCATATCCTATTGACCTTTTTAGAACGTATTTTGATTGCATAAATACATTAATATTCGAGCCCTAATACATATAATATATCTGTATAGTACTATAGTGTATATTGCATACGGCATACCCATAGATATGTCCGTGCAGAAAACTGTGACCACGTCTAGAACAATATTTGTATTATTACAGCACAGTAATAATAATCGAACGATTCGAACGCATATCCTTGAGGCTCCCTCGTGGTCATCCGAACCGTTACGGAAGATTGAATATGATTTTTTTTATCCTTTCATTTCAAACAGACACCGAATAATTTCCTACGTGCCAAAAACACGTCCGACGGGCTTGTAGGGTAAGAACAGAAGAATAAATACTACTCCAAGCGTTAATTTTTTTTTAGAATATACCTATGTAATAACCTGGAACGGCGGTTATTAAAGAAAGAAAACGACGAGGGCGAGAATGACGACGACGATGAGAATTTACCTATACACAACGCGAAATAAGGAAATAAATATCGGATGAAAAAAAAAAATTATCATCCATATCCGATTGAATTTGTCGGAGGAAAAAAGTTTGGTCCATATCGAAACGTATTATCATTGTTTTTGATCGAGAGCTTGTAAGAGCTCTCCATGCCTCCATTAATATGTTTTCTATAATGTGTGTACGACGGTTTTTTTTCTTTGAAGATCGATGTAATAATGACGTTTCGATCTATATAATATTATATTATAATATATATTATGTATCGTTTATAATCTTCCATTGCCATCTGCGGCTGCTACTGCTGCTGCCTGCTGTTTGTGCTTCTAAATGACCAGTGCGCCGAACGGTTTCTCATATAATTCGATTTTTTTTCCCATTTTGAAATGTTGTCTGATACAGCGAAATACGATTCGATCCTATATATTATACAAACACACACACAACCCATATATATATATAATATATATGTATATATTTATATATGAGTTTATAGGTATACTGCAGTTTCCAACCATCGATAACCAAATCTAATCCACCAAATGCCTATGTTCAGCCGTACTCGAAGACGAGTGTGTGTCTGTCCAATTTCAGAGTACAAACAATAAACACTATACTCACTGCAGGCATTGCAAGCAACCGTGCGCACAATGTTTTAATGGTGAAATTACATAAAATGTTCCTAATCAAAAGAGCGATAAATTAAAATTATAAAATAGGCAACGGATAATAATACGTAGGTATATAATATAACGATTCGATGATGAGAATATTATTATACTAATAAAGTCTTTGCAACATGCAAATTGCAATTTTTAATTGTGTTCACGAAAATCAAATAAATAACTTCGACGTTATTAAGTATTTTTAATTGAATCAGCACGAATTTCTCTATAGTGATTTATACGTACACTTACACAAACACACACAACAACACGCATGAATAATGTCGAACAACACAATACAAGTAGGTAACGACGAGTAGAAAAAAATCAAACTTTAAGACAGAGCAAGTACCCACCTACATATTTTACAAGTATATATAGCGTGTTTCGAGTAGGTTTTTCACTTCTAGAACGGTGCACTGGCATCGTAATCATTTATCCGTGTAGTAAAATATTGCTCGCGGGATACCTAACCTATTATATACAATATAATATAATGTCGGTATAAATAATATAACATTATAACATATTATATATATAGGTTTACGCGTTTTTTAAAAGGAATACGCTGCGCTGTGCAAACATTGCAGCGCACTTGAATGATTAATTATTGTTTAATAACTTTCCATACTCCGCGGAAAACTATAGCACGCGCTATATGTGGTAAACATTTTTTTCCATTTTCCGAGCGCACGCGCGTGTTAAAAATCGAAGACCACGATGCTTGGTTTTGTAGTGCACAAATAATAAAATAATAAATATAAAGCAGCATTATTATAGACGAGCTTTGAGAATGAAAACGATAATGATGATAATATTGCATAAAAAAAAAAAACACGAATCTCGTATGGAAAGTTTTCTGTTCATATAGGTAATATTATAATAATATATAATATTATCTACTATGGTTTAATAATTTTTTGGTTGTGGTTGTCGTATAAATTGCTCTAAAGGCGTTTCTCTTGCTATACGGAAACGAGAGCGAAAATGGCACTGCTAAAAACAATGCAATAATAATAATAATAATAATATATTATTGTATTATGTACCGCAGCGGGCGATGACGCGACGGAATGGCGGCGAAACTGTGTACACTCTCATACGATATATCGGTCAACTACGACAATAATAATAATAATACACGTAAAATGTATACTGCAGTATTCGCAGTTCGCAATACCATGTGTTAATAATTGTATAAAGTATACATCTTGATAATATTTTGAAATGAAACGATTTTTTTGAATCGATAACACTGTTTATTTTTTTTCATTGCTGTTTTATTATTATTTATTGTTATCGAATAGGTACCGGAAGAGAATATTTTTCACTTGAAATTGTTTGTACAGTTCGGGGAAGTTGAGTTTAAGTGGTGAAAAATGTCGACAGGCATCCACATCCTGCCACTTCAGTACTTCCTTACTCTACCCACATATTGTACCTACATCATAACTTATCATTAATTTATGTAATAAGATTACAATAATGAATAAAAACGTGTAATAGAAAAAAGTTTGCAAGCCACGACATTTTTAACAGATAGAACGTGAATCAGTGGTACATTAAAAATAATCACCCCATAGTCTGTACAGCAACTATAGGTATCTCTAGCTATATTATTTTATCGATAATATTATAAACAATAAAATTACAACAGATCAATTGACGAGGAAATGAGGAATTTGTTTCGATAGCAACACACTAAACATATACGTCAATTTTAAAACCAACAAATAAACGCATATTATATTTACTATCATAATTATTAATAATTACTATATCGAAGAAAAATATACTCTGAAAAGTGAAAAGACGTCTCTGGGGGAGCATTTTTAGCTTCCCGTAGAATCTATACCGTTTAAATATTTTATAAATCAATGTTTCCCAACCAATGGGTCACGAAATCGTTTTGATGTTTCACAAGCATATTATATATAACATATTACATACAAATTATATTATATTTTAAAAGCTTATATAATAAATTGTACTAGAATTCTAGAACCTATAATAGTATAACAACGTAAAAAGAATTTTGTTTGAGGGTCGTCATATCAAAAAGGTTGATAACGTACTACAGTTGTCTGTCATCTGCAGTTATCAGTTCACATTAAAGCTATCTAAGCTATCTTATTAGTTATTACATTGTATTAAAAATATTAATTTAAATATGTATTTTTAATTCATGAATAATTAATTTTTGTGGGTACTGCCATACAGGGTACAAAATTGAAAATAAAATAAAAACATTTCTACTGGGTGCGGCAGTCAAACCCGACGATTTCAACAAGAATTGGTGGGCAGGGTTAAAGTGGTAGAGTTTTCGGGAATGTTCTTATCGCTTGTATATGTACATAAGTATAATATAACATAATATCGTACCTTTCACTTCATTGTCTTATACACTAGCAGTATAGCCAATCTTAGGCATTTAATCATAGTAATAGTAAATATTTTTATCTAATTATTTACGGTTTTCCACACTAAATTTCCGTACGACCATACTATACAGCTTAGTTATTTATATTAATGTATTTTTTCTACTGTTCGGAATTTAAGGTTTGTGAACTTTTTCCCGCGATTTTTTTTCATTTAATGTGGTTTTAAATGTTAAAACACGATAAATATGATAATCACAATAATATTGTATAGGTATTTATATTTAATATTAAATAATATATTATATACGTCGCTGTTGACGTCGTTCGTCATGCATGCACACGTTCGGAATGCAAATCGGTTGGCGACAAAATCAATGATATATATATGTATATATGTACATTATACGGATGTAGGTACAATATATTATAAATAGGAAGTATATATTGTCGTGTACGGGTGTCATACAAAATGATATTTTTTTATAAGTAATATCAATTATTATTATTATTATTATTATTGTCGACGTGACATTTAAAAACGATCCTTTCCTGTAAAATTTCCTGACTCGAGAATAATATAATATATAGGTACAAAATTTAAAGATTTTAATTGGCTCTAGTGTAAAAACGTTATTTTTCACATATACAACATTTTTGAATTAAACCATCGAAATGTTTAATACAATTGTATAGTCTAATTATTTTTGTAAAATAACCTAATTTTAATCCAATATCAATGTTATGTCCAATGGAAATAGATGCCGTGGAAAGTTACCAATAAAAAAAATAATATATTTAAACATGGTTTATAGAGTTACATATTTTACTTGTTTGATGTGATCCACCGAAAATAAAGCTGGAATGAGATCCAACCTGCTACAATCTATCTGCAAATAATAATAATCTTAATTACTGAACAATATCAACGGTGTTTTGGTTTTCAAGTTTCCTTTCATATTTTTGGCGGATCAATTGTTTGGATATTATATATTTTTTTTTTTAACAATTTTTCTACGTTTTATACACGCTGCACGTATTCATCATTGGTGTGATATGCATACCATATTGTATGTGATATGGCAAAGGTATGTTACCTACACATATATGTGTGTCATTAATGTGATATCCAACACGTACGTACACGCTGTACGACTAATGTGAATAAATATACAGGAACACTTGAATGTGTGGCAGCGGTAGATTTGCCATACTGATCCTCGTTCTCTGCAGTTTGGGCGGTTTTCTTTTGTATTTTCTACGAGACGTTAAAGCTGTTCTGGTGACTTTGGAGAGACGCTAATATATTATTTTTATATGTACGACTGTATTATTCCACAGTCTGTATTATTCTTTTCATCCGAAATTGGCCTGTGCACACGCTATTATTATCGTGCCTATTCTGGTGATATACTCCATTACCGGGCCGGAAAACGTTTCATCAACCGGAGTGCAGGTTTTAAACGAACCTGCTGTTGTGGCAGATCTCGTGCGGTGCGTTTGTGTTTACACGTTTTTTTGATTAAACTTTTCGGGGCGGTGAATAAGTTCAAAAAGTTTCACGCGCATATTCAATGTGAAAATTGAACGCAAAACATATACTAACGTCTTACGCTATGATAAGGAGGATGATTTTGCAACACTTACTAAACTACGGTAGATAAAGTTTTTGAAAAACTCGCAATGACAATACAGAATAAAGTCTTTGAATAAATACACATGGCTGATACGATATACTTATATCATATATAATATGTACGTATATGGAGGTATAATAATTATTAATATAGTAAAACAGTAAGCAGTAAGCACCTGTTTTAAAGAAATATTGGACGACCGATTTTGGGTTTGCCGAGCTGACTAACAATGACATGAAAATAAAAATGGTTTTATATGAAATCATCGTACCGCCCTAAATTTTATCATTGAGTATATTATATTGTAAAATATACTGTGAATTCTCCGAAAATGTTTGTTCTTCATTCCGAACCCTGAGATTATAAACGACCCCTGCAATATTCGCTATTATATAGCCTATACAGGTATAAAACTTCAATGATCTTTCGCCCGACGATGTATTTTTCAAACTCTGAAACGCGCGCACAATATGTGTGTTTGTGTGTTGCGGCGTGTCCGTCAAAGCGGAAAAACGATGGTACACACAATAAATAAATTCGAGTAAAAAATAATGATAGTGTAATAAACTCGAAAATAATATGTTTATAACGGCGCGCGTCGTCATCCGTTGTGAAAAAATTAACGAGAAAAACACAAAAAATAATACTGCGAATACAGCAAAATCGATAAACGTAATATTACACACACACATAATAAATATTTTTATATATATATATATATATTTAAAACGGTGGGTGGAAGATGGAGGGTGTGGCAGTGGCGTATCTCTCGCAGTTTAGTTATTCGCTTACGGCGGCGGGCGGCGGCGGGCGGCGGCGGCAGTGGGTGGCGTAATAATAATAACATCATCATCTTTATTACGCCGATGTAATAATAATCGTTTTTGGCGCGCACAACTACTCTCCCTACACGTCCTAAAATATAATAATACGCGTGCAGCGTAGTCTTCTCTCCGCACAAAGACCGTCCGACCGACCGTTTTGTACCTTTATATAATATACATCCTTATAATATTATATATTTATACATGTATATAAATATTAAAATGTCGGGTACGTCACGGTCGATTATAAAAATGTGGGTCCCGAAAACTGCGTTTCTTTTTTACATTCTTTCCTCGTACACGACGGGGTGTAACCCCAATACCCGCCATAATATAATATTACGGGCAGCGGTAGCGACCACTTACTGCGTACGTTGTATATTACGCTTTATATCCAACTCCGGGTCCGCGTGACCGTCCATATAATATTATGTATAATGACGAACACGTGTTTATATTATAATATTAAGACGAACGGGTATCATGTGTATAGGTGTATAGGTGATATTCTATAATATTAAGTATTATAGAGGTATATATTTTATCGACTTAATTATCGACTTATCGCGTACCACGATTGAAGAGGGTTAATATCGATATCTATAGGCGCAACTAAGCGAAACGTTTCGCGAGGACGCATAATATAATATATTATCTGCAGAGGGTTGCTGTACAGCCCTAATAACAAAACTGCGATCAAAGAGCCGTGATAACTGCAGGTAGCTCCAATATTTGCAGTTCCTGCAGACTCATTATACAACTATACTTTATTGTATAGTACCAATAATATTGTAATAATCCAAATGTCACTTTTTATATGCAATAGGTATATAACAGAGAAAACAAAAATTGACAATACTACAGTAAATAATTGTATAAATACCATCATAATAAATTAGTCTAGGCGCTACTGACGGTTTGATGTCACAGCTATTTCATCTCACCTAACCTATTTTAGCTTCCTTGAAATTTTTATAGCTAATAGAATCGGGCCTGCTGAATTCGATAATAAATTCGGCTGATTCGGGTTAGGGAGGAGGGGGTATCATAATCATCGACTGACTTAAGCACCTCAGCCACCAACACCAAATGACTTAAAATAATTAAATTATGTTATAAAGAAATTGGCTGATGAAAATTCAGGTTCTAACATATAAAAACAATTATAAATTGTATAAACTAAGCAATTTATAAACAATTTTATAATTGTATTGTTTTGTACATGTTAAACTCTAAATTTTCATCAGTTGATTTTTTTATTACATCATTTAAATAATAAATTATTTAAAAAATTTGGTGTTGGTGTTGGTGGATGAGGGATTAAAGTCTGTTGATTTTTGAGATCCCCCCATCCCCCCCAGCGCGTTTACAAATCAACTGAATTTTATATCGTATTCAGCAGGCCCGATTCTATTAGCTATAACAATGTCAAGGAAGCTAAAATTGATGAGGTCAGATCGTCAGTAGCTCCCTTTCTAATAGAAACAATCGTTTTAATTATTTTTTTACATTTGTTTAAGATCTATCAAACTTCAACAATAACAGCACTCTGTCATGTTAGGAGGCTAGCTGTCTCTTGCGATCGAACTTTAGTTGGTGGGGTTGTGACTTGGGGTGGAGGGTATGGAGGGTTCCTGAAACCGTGCAAGATTCGTCATTACTCGTTAGGTAAGCTTATATAATATACATACTGGTACGCGCGTTTGACAACGGCAAGAAATCGATTTTGACGACGAACATGCTGAAAATAATAATTATTTATTTTGGACCCAATATCTTTGCAATTGCACGTGTGTGTGTGTGTATGTGTGTGTAAGCGTGCACTATACATGGGAAAGTTATATTAAACTACTTTGGTCCACGGACGGAAAATTCGTTAGATCATTGGATCTAAGTAATACAATATGTATGTAGACGTATAGACGTATAGTCTATATATGTATAGGTATATCGGAGTAAAGTCGGACGAGGTCCCGGGAAAGTACTGTACAGCAGCGGCGGTACCTTTTACTTTGAGTTTACAACTCTATGCGACTATATACATACATATTATATACCTGCAGTATTATATCGGTTTAAAATTACATTGTTTTCCGTGAACAGTATAGGTACGCGTGCAGACTGAGAAATTACTTTGACGACTTTTGAATTTATATATATATATACACGACGGGTAGGACCGTAGATGTAAGTGCTATACATATCGTTGGAATACACTCACACGCGAGTCACAACTGCAGTGTATCATATGTATATAATATGTATACGACGTATGTGTAGTTAACGACATCGCGATTTTATTACGTTAATAGACTGTACGCTCGCGTAATACTGTTCGACTCGGTCCACGTCCGTCTGTATATATATATATATTATTTTGTAAGCCACGATATATGTATGCCTTAACATGTGTATTATATATATATATATATATTTCAGCGCCCAAAGTGGGACTTTTGATACTTATAAGTGTATATATAATATATATATATAGTATACGTCACATCCCCGACTTAGGTGGTATATATAAGATCGCCGTCGGAGAATACAAATTCGTTTTATGTAAATTATTACGCTTTTTTCTCTACAGTACGCGTGGTGCAATTTAGATAATGGCTGTGCGCATAAACAAATTTCAAGACATTATAATATATATGTTATTAATATGTTCTGTATGTATAATAATATATTCTGAAGTATCTGACTCATTGCGCAATTTGTCTCATCGTTTCTCTATAATATAGTGAGTAGTAAGTAATAAGTATACTAGATAGTAGATTAAGTACTTTGTTGAATTACATTTATATAACATTCTAACATTATTTTAACATGACATTTTCAGCATGGAACCCATGGCACATGAACTACAGGCACGCGTATTATCATAGTGTATATACCAAACGTAGGTACTTAATAAACCAATATTAAAGTTAAGAGACCTTAAAGATTCTTACATTAAGGGCCGTCCCACGGTGTTTAACCATATGAATAAATTGTCCGTACTGAATCGTTCTTCGCCGTCTTTGACTCCGCGCTGTACACCAAACGCAAACCGGAACAATATGATCGAGACTGTCACGCTCCTGGTCGGCGGGGTCTTTCCGGAAGTCGCATTTCACGAGTTTAACAATAAAATAAATAAGCGCAGTTATATTTCTGGTAGGTGAGACGCGTGTGAAATAAATGTATTCAATTATAGTAGTTATCCGTTTAAAATCTTTTTTATGTGGATTTTAAGACGACGATATTTCTCAAACAATTCCAACCCAGGTATAATTCATGTCATCGACTATATAGTTTATACTTGAGCTAACACAATGCCTGCAGTTAACATCAAGTACAATAAAGCGAAATCCTATAGCCGAATAATTTCACGCAGATCAAAAGCTGAAACCTAGTTTTTCAGAACTACCGGAAGGGGCCGTCGACCTGCACGAAAAGTTCGTGCTCAGGCCTCACTTTGTTGTCTTGTAAACAGACACCGTCCTTGACGTCACGCTCTGACGCATTCGAAACACCATGCTCGCAGATGTCGAACACTCGTATCCATGGTCTGAGGGGTCAACCCGGAAGCCGTATTTGTGCATTTCTGGTTTTGGCTGTACAAGTATACACGGACACTATATATATTATGTGGGTGATGCTTTTAAAGTTATAACAATCACATATTTTGTCCATGTGATTCGAGCCTTCGAGTTTACTGGTGACGGATTTTCGATAACAACTATAATTATAAACCAAAGCCAATCTGTATATAGTTATGAAAACCAACATGATATCATTTATTTATTTATGTATAATTTACATTAAAAAAAAATTGATTATAATGACGTTTGCAGTGCACTCAAAACAAAACAAATTAGTATAACAGAAACTATATAATTAACAATAAATAATTATCCATTACCACGGATATTTTCGTTTATCTTAGTCCGTGTAGTGCGTCTACACGAATATTTCACTAATCGTGGTGGTTATTTTTCATGAATTTATTACGATCGTGCATAGTTTTTTATGTATACCTGTCGCTGGTGCGCTGCATATATATATATAGGTAGGTTATTCGCCGCATGCTAAGCTTATATTATTATTATTATTATTATAACGGTAGAGCATCTTTCTACTCCAAGCGCCAGACTTATCGTGCGATGTTTAAAAACAAACGACAGCTAATATATTATAATGGCAATGAAAAAATAACAATATTATAAGCAATCGAGAAAATCGTTCCAACTAATTCGGAACTTTTTAATGAGTTTTTTCCCCTTTAGTCGCGGGAAGACTACGCTAATAGGCGAAAATATATTGTTGTTGTTTTTTTTCATTTTCCAGTTAAAGTTTAGCAGTCGGGTTCCGCGAGATATTTCGGAGCAAAATGAATAAAAACAAAAGACCAACTCGCAGCGTATTATAATATAATGCGATTCGGTTGTGCCGTAGTTCTTTGAAGGTTTCGTAAAAGAAAAAAGCTAAAATATATAAAAAGAGCGAGCTGTATATTATACAATAATATTATATTATATTATACTATAGTGATATTTTTGTAGAAATCGAGTTTTGATTTAAAAACAAATGACGGCGAAAACGTATGTCGTCGTAGTCGTCTCCAGCTGGTGCAGGACATAATAACAATAACAACGACACGAAAAACGAGAGTCACGTTGTATACAACCATATTGTTGTTGTTGTGTACGCGATCGAACTACATAAGATTAGGTACTACTGCGGTGGCATATCGTATGTCATTGTATTTTTTTGTGTGCGTATACAGTACGACTATATAACATTATATGCACGTAGGTTCACTATACGCGTATAATAATATTATACCGATTAACAGCGGGGAGAGAGAAACGAGCTCAAAGAGAGAGATAATAACAAAATAAGGTCAACTATTAACTGGACAGAATGAGAAAAGACTATCGGATCAAAGTTCACGACACGCGGCCGGAACGAGTATTATATATAATATATATAGGTATGCCAATATTGAACGTTACATATTATATTTGACCTATAACAAGAACACGCTCGTCGACGGATTTACACACTATACAATACGGCGCATTTGTAAATATATATATTATATTATGTACTCACCAGTCCAGTCGCAGGACAGAATGAAAAAATGCACGTGACCCGTTAGTCTTTCGCTGTTATATATTATATACCTACCTCATCGACATAATATAATATATATTGTATTTTATTATGTATATAGGGACAATTGAAGGATAAAAAATTGATTATACGGGTTGATCCACATATTTAAGTTCACTATACTCTTCTATAATACCTATATATTAATAATTGTCAATTACAACTCTGAATTTTGTGATTTTGAAATGAATGTTTCCAAACATATTTTTTAGTATGACGGTCGATATTTTAATTTCACTATCGGAATCTGAATACTTTTAAAAATTGTTTATTTATTTTGCTAAATCGGATATCGAATAAATAGTTTTTATGAATTAGTAGGTACCTGGTAGGTATGCCTTATTTAGTATTGAGATAAATGGAATAGAGGATAACAACTACTTTTGTGCAGTGCTTGCAACTGCTAACAACTTACAGCTATAATATTTTAATCCATCACTCCTCTAAACTTTAAACATAAAATATATAAGACAATTTATTCAGTTTATTCGGTGCCTCGGTGGTATGTATACGCATCAACATTTTAAGGCAAGAATTCTGCTTCTGATTGCGAAAGAAAAATAAATATAAAAACTCAGTGTTGCGGCAAATTACTCATATAAACTGAAGATCATTTCTACCCCAAGACGTAGTGTAAAAAATGAAAAAAAAATGTTTAATGGTCACTATTATTGTTATGCATAGGCATTAGGCTTATGTTTAATGGTACGGATAATGTTACATTATCTAAATATTAACATCATAGCGGTTACATCATAATAATATATACTATATGTCTATATTATAGTATGTAGTATGTACATTATAATATAATATTATATTGGTGTCATTCGATCGTGAACGTTTTACCTTTTTGGTAACATGTGTTCGAACGATTAACGGCAGATCAAAGAAATTATATTTTATACGTTATATTCAAACGATTTCAAACGATTTTTCAAGCGGCGTTGTCGTCTATTTTAATTTTTCATATCGTATTGTATACAAGCGATAAATATAATATTCAAAACGATATCGTGGTTTACGGAGCCGATATCGTACTGTAAATAATTATTAAAATTGCTTATAGTCGTAATTGTAAATGGATAAGCTGTCTTCAAATTCAGTTGTTCGTTGTAATAGTGTTGATAATGGAAAACTTTGAATTTATTTATTCGGAACGCGGAAAAGACCTAACATTATTAAATAATTTTAAATATTCATCTGTAAGACAACGCAGAGACGGATTAATGAAATGGAAATGTTCAAATAAAGATTGTAATGGCGGTACGTTAACGAAAATTTATATACTTTTCAGAGTTAGAAAAAACCAGGGATATAATATTATATAAAATGTAATATTAAGATAAAATGTGACAATGTTAGTATACGACTCGCAGTGACGTTGCTCGAGCGCTACAATAACTTAGATTTGTAGAACACCACTTAACTCGTAACCATGACGTAATTATTAGGTTAATAATAAATAGGTAGGTACAATAATAACACATAATATAGGAGTGCTCACTTGTTGATCAGCGTAAAACGGTCTGCTAGGCGTCCACGACGATGGTTGTTGCGATTGTTCGTCGATGGTTTCCGGCCACGGCAGTTCTAACAGGGTAACCGGTTGTGAAGCGTCAGCCCTGGGCCAGCAAGCGTACGCGCGGTTCCGCCACACGGCCACGTCGGTCAGCCGGGCCCGCATTCGCGTGCCGTACAGTCTGTCGGTGTTCCAAGCCACGGCCACGGCCGGCCACCAGCCGATGACCACGGTGAACGCGATCAAGACGACCATCCTACACCGCATGACGAAGTTAATATCGTAATAATAAAACTGCATAATAATACGCACGTCCGAATGTGACAACGCCCGGTACGGTTATAATAACAATATTCCGTCCGTCGTCACATAATATAATAACATCATCGTCGTTATTATAAATATTATAATATTGTTTTTGTTTACACGTTGTGTACTTTATTTAGTATTATGGTTTTACAGCACTAGCGTGTAAATACCACGGCTCGTGAGCGATAGGAGGGGATGATGGAGTGACGCAGTACTCTGCGACCGAGGAAATTAATACTTAGTTATAAAGACTGACTGAATATATTCTATTAACTACGACGACTGCTACGACTACTACGTCTCGCCGCCACCGCCAATTAATAACAACCCCCGGCGATTTAGATAACGACACCGAAGCCTGCACCCCTAACTCCGTCCAGAAAGGGACAACGTATGGATGGAATAGTTGCTGCAGGGTGTGTGGTCGATATATATATATAACTTGGCCTACTCCCCCCCCCCCCTAAACCCGCTCATATATATATATATATACCTGCTATACACACACCGTATCCATCCACATAACTTTTCCAATGAAAAAGGGATATTCGTCTTGTGCTCATCCCCTCCTGCCGAGTGCGCCCATATACATATAGTGCTAGCCACTAGAATCTTGCTATAATACACATATATATATATATATACACGTTGCTAATGCAGTAATGCATACTGTACGTATATACTATTATATATAAGATATATATATATATATAGAGGCCACAGGGTGTCTCTCGTCGCGATATTGTTCGACTTCCAGCAAATATAACTTTTTACTATATTTTAATTATTATCACGCGGAGTGTTGGACGGTCACCGTTATCCCAAATTTACCTCCCTCGAGCCGACATTAATTTTTGCTCGTCATTTCATTATTTTGAGGGATGGCCAATTGTAGACCAAAAAAGTTAAAAAATTAAAAGTTTAATAATTAATTCCATTAAGAATTTACTGATTCATGAATTTTCGAATTTCTTAAGACTATTTTCGTTTACGCACCTACACCACATATATAATAAAGTACAGCGTTAAATGCATATATATACGCAGCTTTGCAGGCTGCAGTGTAGGTATATACGCCCGCATACGCAGTCATAACTTTTCACCCGATTGTTTATAGCTAGCGCATAGAAAATTCATATATCTGAACATGAATACTTGATGGAAATAAATAATTTGACTTTTACATTTTTACTTTACGGTAAAATATATATTATACGGGTAGGTGTAATAGGACTTATAAAAGTCTTCGAATCGCGGTATATGGCCGCGGTGAGTTTCTGCAGATCGTGCGATAAAAAACTATTCAGCGGAGTGATATATATATAATATAATCGGTACATGGATCACAATCTCGCTGCTAACTCGCCATTGGCGGGAAGAAAGCGGCCTCTGCAGCAGACACACTCTGTATACATCATGTACACATATATATACATGTAACATGTACCTATACGATATTAGGACACACCCTGTATAATACGCACACGTATATATACGTGTACTGTGTACCTATATACAATATTAGGTCCGCAGCGTATAAATAAAAGCTCTAGCGGTATAGCGGACCGCGCGATCTCTCCACCAAAGACGCGACGGCGGCAAACTGTGTATATATATATATATATATATATATAGGTACCTCCTATATATATATATATAACCTTGCGGGGCCAATGTTTTTGGGAAATCCTTAAGGGATATAACGGGCTGAGAATGAGATATATACGGTAAACGGCGTGGTACAGAGCCGGTGGCGTACGATATAATAGACGCGAGAAACGCGCGCGACCGGCGACCGCGGATGAACGTCGGCAAATTTATCGTCAGCCTGCGCCCGAGAGTTCCTCCACCGCCGCCGCCTGCAAAGTCTTTATATATATATGTATAATATGGTGAAACGGCGTATAATAATATAGCTGCAGTGGGTCGTCGTAAGCCTTTCTCGCATGTATAGAAGACACCTATATACAGCATACATTTCAGTGGCACAAAACTTTTCGTTTCTTTTCGGCTCTTATTTACGAAAACGCCGCACGCGTGGCAAATCACGTACGAGCCCCAGACCACAATAATAATATAATAGATTTTTAAACAACGCCCGCCAAACTTAAGTCGAAATAAATTATTGCGCACAGTTTGCAGGAAAGGCCGAGACTATATTCTGGCCCAATTATTTTCCAATCACTATATAATATATAGGTGGTAACTGGTAGGTACCGTGGACGACAAAAAAAATATTATTCTGTCACAAATAACAATTCACAATCACAAGTGAATTTATTTACATTTTTTATTCACTTGTTTTAAGATTCTGAGTTGAGAGTGATGAATGTGTTTATTATTTTACAATGATGCGTGTTTTTTTGTGTCTGAAGACACATTTTCCATAGAAGAAAAATGCTTAGAACTTCCACTTTGTGCGTGCATTCTGGTAACCAAAGCAGCCATGGTAGATACATAATATTGAACCCCTCTACATTGGTTGATGTATAAAGAGTTCGAACCAGGTTAAGTATTATTTTCAGTGGATATTAAAACTGTAGTGACGCTGCTAGGAATTTTTATTACTATTAGATACCTAAGTAAAATAAACACATTTTTGGCTAACTTTTTTTATTCAAAAAGTAGGTACCATGCTAAAAACCCAATGGTCTGAACCTGTAGTCCCTCCCCTTAAATGCATCGCTGTAAGTTTAATATATTTTGAATTACGAGTGATAAATTTTCTCAAGATTTTCTCTTGGATTATCCTCATCTATACGCCTATACTTTTCAAACGATTTACGCAATCAATTCTAAGTATAAGAGGCAGTTAAGATTATCTCTATTCCTGATAATATATATACGATCTGTATTTCGCGCTACATTGTGCCACGTTTATTTATTTCGATTCTACAATTTCAAAATTTCCCAGGCGCACAAGGTCTGAAACTGTATGATGTAAGATGTAACCAACAGTTTATGTTTTGTAAGGACCGTGGTATAGATTTCAGTGTCTGGTTGTGCAGCTGGGAATACGCGTGAAGCTCTTTTTTTGGATTTCCACTTTACCCCCCGGTACTATGGGGATTACCATTTACCGCCCGCTGGACGGAAAAATATCGCTTTCCAACGCTTCAACGGTCATCGAAAACTAAACTTTCAGTGCAGGCGTGATAAAAAAATTTTAAAAGTCATTGGTAATTTATAATATATACATACTATTTAGTATTTAGGACCTATTATTAACTAACATTAATTGAAAATATAATCATTAAAATGGTAATATCAATGGTCAATGGACAATAATACAATAATCGCGTATTTACATTTTACAAACATATTACATAAGATGGTGTTTTTGGCTTGGCTACATTAGCTATAGAATATTAGGAGTCTGAAAATTAAAATAACGATAAAATTTACCAAAGACTTCGTAGCTATAAAAAGCTCACAGGTTCGATTAGAGCATGAGAGAAATATTGCGTAATATTATTTTAGTCTAAATGAGTCCAAAACTGATCCAAATACGTCATATTTATTTATTTATTTTTGTAACTGACCCAAACTGTAGACTTGCCCGTCATAATATATAGACACGAGTAATATGACCAACTACGGTTGGAGATGAAAGGTCATTAAAAATAATATAATACTGTCGTCACGCAAGAACAGTATAATAGAGTATAGACTATATAGATAATACGAGCAGCATAAATTCGTAATGTGTTAAAATATGATACAAGTCGATAAGCATTGTAAAATTTGACAATACAACTTATCAATAAGTTCTATTATTATACCCACGAACAATAACATTATTTATGCCATATATAATATTATAATACGGTTAAGTTGAAAATCGGCCGTTGTGGCTGTTGCACAACGCACGCGGAACTTTTGTGCGCACCGCAACTTTCCCCGCGCGACTTTAGTATTTATTATGAAATAAAAGTGCCCGCAAAACGTTAGTTATTGTATACGGTTGATATCCGACTTGACTCTTTGGGGAAACGCGAGGAATGTTTTTATGTGGTACATATAATATATATATATATATATATATATGTATAATAATAATTTACCCAAGGTATACATAAATGTCAAGCACGCATTGAAAATTATTATACAGTACAACGATGAAAAAATTGGAATCAAAAAATTACTCCAATAGTGTGGCTTATGTATGGAGTGTAAGCAATATAAGGCCGTTCAAGTAGAATTGAACAAAATTTCATCAGTGAACCTTTATATATGTATATGTATATATATTATTATATACATTTATTGATATATACCTTTATATATATGAAAGTGTTTGCTCGGATAATTTCTGAGAAAATCAGTTTTCGAAAAAAGCTGTTTATTTGATTTTTTTTTTTTGTTCAAAGAACTTCGGGTGAAAACGAATTTTCCAAAGTACCTACGTTATACCTTATACACGCAGTGTACAAATTACGAGTTATAAAACATATAATATATTAAATATATTTTCTCAAATACAAAATCTTAAAACTCAGTCCAGGATTTGGAAATATTTTTTTTTTCCGTACTAAAAAAATATATATTATAAGCTCTTTGACGTGTTCGCTTTTACTTTCATTTCTTTTATCGGAGTTTTTTTTTTAAACATTATACGCAAGGTGGAATAATTTATGTGTAGAAATAAAACATATATTATATTGGTGCTTTTCAATGTTTGCGCCAATTCCCAACCCTCTTACTTAAAGTTTAAACTTCAGAGTTAAATAACCATATAATCAATATTCAAATACACGGTACGTTTCTTTAAACATTTACTTTTGAAAATCTGAAATAATATTTAGTTCCTAAATATAGCTATAGCCTATAGCTTTTACAGAATATTGTACTTATAAGCAGATATGTCTATGATTTCAATAAATAATATTGAATCAAAAATTTTTTTAAAAATTTAAATAAAATAGCATTAAAATATTAAAAATACATGAATAGATAAGTAGCAAGTACACTCTTTTTTCAGTTCTAACAGCTAAAAAAAAATCTACTTATATAATAACAATATGTAATCTCAAATACTACAATAATATGACATTGTATCAAAAATCAAATTCCATAAATAAGCAATAAAAACTAACCTTGAACACATTGAATAGCCATGAGTTTTGATGATAATCATAGGTGGTACTACGGGGGGACAGAATATGTAGCTTCCCCGCTGTGGATTCTTGCTTTCCCCCTATAAACTTAGTTGGTAACAAATAAACTAGTTTCAGTATTAAAAAAAAACTTTGTATGTAATAATTGTCAATGGTGTAACTAGTCTTTAATTTTGAGAGAAATAGTGTTTATGACTTACCGGTGATGAATATGATGGAGTGACAAGGCGATGGCCACCTCCATAGATTGAATTAAAATATTCGATTGCTCCCCTACCAGAAAAATCTAGTACAATAAACGTAATTTACCTATCATGATAATAAATAAAAATGAATTATATATTTGCCATACTTATACTAAAACGAATTTCCATATTATTTAGTAAAAAACAATTTTAACTTTATTTAAAACACTTACTGAAAATTGTTCGATAGCCAATTAATTTTTGAACTATTCATTATAATTAGAAAGTGTCCTCGTATTTGATTAGTTTAATTGACATAATTATATTGATACAACAATAATATTGTTATGTTGTCATTGTATGTATACATTTCAATAACTCAGAAATTACTCGTTTGAATTTCGATTTAGATACCTACCTCAAAAAAAATCATCTGATAACAATTTACGGTAAAAAAAATTGGCTTACATTGAATAAAGCGATGTTTGTATAACCACAGGACACTCATTGAGTCCTTAAATTGTATAATAATCAATGTGTTTGAAAATATTATAATTCTTATAAGTATACTTAATGAATAAGAGTTAATAATAAATTCATTATTTAAGGTAAAAATAGAGTGATTACGCTTGGTGGATCACTTTGTATACTGACATGCCAATAGGCGCTGCACTTAATCCTCATACTTATATATCGGACAGATAACTAAGTGGAACTCATAACTAAAGGATCCAGATTGCACAATAACTCATTGAATGATGAATGAATAACTATATTGGCTGTTTACCGTATTTTGAATAGCAACATCGTGTTAGGTTAGATATTCCGATGAATATTATATTTTTAAATGAACATTTTTATTTCCTAGTTATTTTTTATTGCTATAAAGTAGTGCCGTCCTACGTATAATATTATAGTAATATACACTACAATAAAATAATTTGTATACAGCCAAAATTAAATTCCAAGTTGTATTATATTTTTTTAGTAAAAAAGTGTACCACTACCTCAATCTTCAAACTTTATTATTTTTAATTTACTGCATAAATAAAAGTAAATAAATGCCCTATGAGTTGAAAATAATATGCGTTTAATTTTACACGGAAATATTTCGTCAGTTTTCAAACGAAAAATGTGAACGTATTTTAATATTAATTATTTTTTAAGTGTAAGAAAGAAATGTACGAAGCGTATTCGATGGTAATTAACCCGTATATATTGCTTTCTGTTTGTATTTTCGCTGTTTAAACAAACTCTAAGATGTATTGAAGTAATACACACACATACACATATATATATAAATATGTATACAGTAATAGTAATTTTGTCAATTTATTTTGTTTAATATATATATATATATATATATAAAATAGCAGGCATTTGTAAGAACTATACCTATAGAAGTGACTAAAAAGTAAAAAATACTTATAAATAATTTATAATGTTATAAGATTGTATTATGAATGACATTTTTATTTCGAAAAAACTTCAAAATTCATTGAATTTGCCGAATATTTATAAGCCCAGATTTCCTAAATTCAATAGGTACCGAAAAGTACATTTTTATAAAAAAAAAAAAAAAATTAATAAAATCCAATTGGATTCTTTTGTACGTTTACTTTTATTCAAGGTTTTGACCATTTGATAAAATTACAAGATAGAAAAAAACATTAAAGATAAATAATACAAAAAAAGTATATTTAATATAATAGATAAATAAAAGGTGCTTTCTAAATCGAAATTCTTTGAATGTGCGTTTTCATGTTGCAGATCTTTAAGGGTAAAATGTGGGCTCCATTATATTATATAGATTTTTTGGATGGAAAATGCCATTAGCCATTGCCGTTGGCCGCTTTTATAAGCGTGCATCGTGCGGACACCGGTTTGAACTCAGTATGTGCTGTACTACCTACATTGATTTGTTGTGGACAATCTGAAAGCAGAAAATCGAGGGATGAATAATATTTCAGGTAGTTGTGCCCGTGCATTGCAGTGTTGAGTGTACCGCACAGCACCAGAAGTGATAAAAAATAATAATAATAATAAATAAATAAATAATAATGATAAAATGTTTGAAATGAAAAAAAGACCGTTTTGTGAGTGCGATGAATGGAAATATCCCGAAAATTCCTCGAAGAGAAATTCTTTCCGGAACTGTAAAATAATAATAATAATGGTAAAAAAAATGAAGAATAATATATATAGCATACGACTAGGGCAAGGGGATAACTGTTCGCTATATTTTTGTAGTGGAGACGGTATATATACATATACTTTCAACAACAGCAGCTGGTAAATGCGGCCATTAGTTTGGGTGAGTAGAATTTTATTTATAATTAAAGTTTATAACACAACATATTTTATACCGTTGATTTATATATATATATATGTGTGTGTGTGTGTGTGTGTGTTTAGCCACCGAGAAGATGGAATATTGTTTCAGCGTTATTTTTTTCGCGCTTAATATAATAATAATATGAACTATCGTCGTAACGGAATGGTGTGGTAAGGAAAAAAAATTGCGCGCGCTAATAAAACAGAAAAAAATTGAATCATATTACTATACCTAACGCGTGTGTTCAAGTCGGAAATTATTACGATTTTATTACGCTACCATTATGCGTAAACATAATATTACACATTACACACATAATATTATATTATATATTAAAATGGCAATTGGTATATATCTGAATAAGTTCCGCAAGTATATATTTTATATTATATAGGTCTATACATATTATAAAGAACGCCGTACATTATTATACTCGTCAGCGACCACTTCGTCGTCGTCGCCATCGTCGACATAGTTGTTGAAAACCAGCACAAGTTTTAGATTATTTCTTTTCTTCGTCTTTTTTTTTTTTTTATAACTGCAAGTGCACTCGAAAAATAAAAATAAAAAATGTAAAAAGGTCATTTATCTTTACTTCGACCGCGACTGCCGTAACCACGCAATACGTTCCTATATATTACCACGGTGGTGTCCCAACTCCGCGGACGACTTAATATATTCTATGCTTATTTTTTTTTTTTATTCACTATTATTATCATTATTATTATTATTATTATTATCTTCCCCGAGAGGAAACCGGAAATCTGGCAAACGTCTGCGTGGCTGGCTGTTTCACTACTGCATACTTATATAATATATATGTATATATTATATTGTACGTGTAGTAATTCTGTTGCTGTTGCTATTACAACAACAACTGCACTCTTCCGCGCAGTTATCCTCCCGCGCGACCCAGACGGGTATTCCAAATAAAAATAATAAAAACTGAAAAACTAAAGAATAATACCGTCGCCGGTCTCAGCGTATATAATATGATATAATATGATATAATATATGTATACATATTATATATTTATATTACAAAGGTGCGTGGTTATACAAAATATTCGTTATGTAAAAAAAAACTCATTAATCCGTAAAATAAATCAATGGGGTGATATAAAATGCCAAGAACGCAACAGCCCGGACCACGTAATGTCCTGTAGGAATGTAAATATCCGACATTTCGCTGATGTGGTTGTGTCAACCACTTTTGTACTCGGAGTATTAAAAATTATAAACATTCGTACGGATAAACTAAATAACACCTGACGTCCTGACCTAACCACTTGGCTTTAAGTATAGTTGTCCCCGCCCGCCTCTTTTACTTAAAATAAAATAGGTCCAATCCCGCTGACTGATGCAAGTATTGAGGACAGAATCAAATGCGTAGAACGCAAACGAAATAACTAAACTTCGAAAAATACATTCTTCATAAAAAGCGATTTCAAGGAAAGCATACACCAATTATTTATCTTAGAATAATTATTTTCATCATTACACGCGTACCTATATTTCATAATATTTTAAGAAAAACGATACTAAAATTTTAAACCTGATATTTTTATTTAAGCGACAACAACAATTTTATCGTGTAGAAAGAACGCGTTTTATCAAATACGCAAACGGGTGGTTATGTGTCGACTGTCGATTACAATAATAATATGACCTCTGAAAAATAAAACAATAATATTTTTTATCAAAACTATGCTAGTATTATGGTTTACAACATTTTGCATGAAACATAATAAAGTAATTATGACGTATATTTATATGCAAAGATTATATTAAGCTTTACAGTAAGCATACTAAGTACCTATATTATATAATACAATACCTATTGTATTAAAATATTATGATTTACAAAAAAATGGTGTTTTATTGGTTAATTTTTTTTACCACTAGCATTTTAGTATTTTAGTTTATCTTTACACCTACAATAGTAATTAGTAAATATAGACATGTACAATTACTTTGCTCTGTTCAATAATTAATAGCTGTCAAGGATCCAAAATTGCGTCATCACGCTATTTAAGCTACTGAGCTACTCATTATGGCTTATTATCACCAACACAGATCACAAATTGACAGCACATGTGATCATACGTATTAATAAATATCTGTAAATAGGGGTAGGACTCTAGGAAAGGTGAGCTGACTAGGGACTTGATCGGTTAACCACTTTCAAGGAGTTACTTTATTGTCTTACGAAAATTTACTGAAAACGTAGACTGTTTTTATTCATGTCATGCTGCAGTATAAATTATATTCACCACTTTGTGTATGACGTATATATACATATTTTTATTAATTATTAATATAGCGTGGTTCTAGCCGCATGACTTATAAATCCTATAGTTTCGGCCATGTTTACATGTTTATTATGTGTACCTATTGTGTATAATAATATGATATAACAATTTTAACAATACTATTCTTGGAATAATAGAATACGTTTTTCGTCGTCAATATCGTGGGTCATATTGTATGCGCGGTGTGCTGACGATTATAATATTATATTGTGTTTTAATATTAATACAATATATTATAGTATGTATGTGCATATCGTATTTATATGGTATACATTTTGTATTATTTCGACCGTGCGAATTCAAACATCCGCCGCCGCCCTGCAGAAGAGTGCAGGCAACAGATGAGCTCATCTCCAAGCGCATTATTATATTATATTATTATATTATTGTATTATTATTTATTGAAGCGGCGTCGACCACCGCTAGTTATATACGGACTTTCGCCCTGTTGAACAGGTGTGTACTAACTAAATTTGTATGTATATAATATAAACCGATCTGCCTTAGGGTTTTCATACTGCAACTGCAGCATCATGCATAACGTTATGAACGTCGACAAGAATCATTTCACAGCGTAACTGAAGATGATATACACAGAAGTACAGAACCGTCAACGACCATGGCGGCCATATCCTGTATGAGGTGTGCAGGGGTCCAGTTGATCCATATTCCATAAAGCTCATGCAGTCGTCCTCATATTAGTATTATTATACATTAAGCACCTTTAAGGGGATTCCACACTACCGTTTTCTTGGAGAAAAATAAGTATTTTATTCCGATAATAATTTTTAAATCATATTTTAATTTGTTATGAAGTCTATTTGAAATCCATCGAAAACGAGCGGGTTTAGCATTACGCTCTCCCATACGCACTTGTCATGAAATGCCTAATATATTAAGATTTCACGACGAAATGTTGTAAATAAATTAGTCCTTAACGAGTTCCGACATATACTGACTGGAGTTTCACACCAATAATAATAATAATTTTTTTTAACAGATTTTATTTTGTTGTTAGGTCGACGTTGAATCCTTCGAGCCACATTTTTAATTAATTATTCTTAAAAAAGAAAAAAGCTCATTTAGAAATTTAGAAAAAAATTTCAATAAAAAAATTGGTTTTAAAATTTTTTTTTATAATCCTGACTTGACGGTTTCAATATAGACATCATAATGAAGTATCTATTAGTCAGTACGTTGGAGCGCGTTTAGGTCTATTTTTCTCCAAAAAACAGTAGTGTGGAATCCCCTTAATATTCATTACAATAACAAATGCCCCTTAGACATTTTGACCACTGAAAGTTTTATTGATTAGAAGAAAACCGATGATGTCAAATTTTAATAAGAACATTTATGGTGTATGGTATATTGGTATAATGGTATCTCTCTCTTAATTGAGTAGGCATGTATCTATGAGAATAGAACATTACAATAATTTAATATGATGAGATTTGTCACATTTTTCAATTTTTGTCACCATACTTATGGCAGTATATGGTTGTGAGTATTACTATAATCGAATAAAATACAGAGTCTGAATCTGACATGATCCATGGGTACAGAAAGTGATTTTTTTAAATAATAAATTATTTCTGTTTTTTTATTACGTAATAAAATTCCTGTCTACAACACATATTATGACTGCATATGATTATAACTTCAATTGCATCTCAGTGATATAAAACAATTACATTAACAAATTTCCGTGAGTTGTGACAACAAACAGAATAATTTCACTCCCTGTTTTATTAAAAAACTATCATTAGTTATAATTGTTTAATAATTAATAGCCAATAGGTATAGGTAAAATAAAAAATATGGTCTTGAACCAAACTTTTTAATCGTATATGTCAACCGAACACGGACCGAACAATTCGGTGTAATGACGAACTTGTATACCTCGTATCAAAAATGTCGTTTAATACAGTAGTGAACCTGAACCGTGTTTTAGAACTTTTTAGTTTTATGTTAAACCAAAATAACCAATTTAATATTATTCAAGTTTTATTTAATTTAAGTCTTATCGGTTTTAACTTTTAACTTAACGATTTTTTTTAAAGATAAAGTACCTACCTACATTTCTTTGTAGAACTATTTTGGTTTCCAGGTTAATTATAGAACTTTAAACTTTTGTTTAATTTCAGTTCGGTTCATTTTTTTTAAAACTAGGTTCGACTTTTTAACTCGAACCAAACTCAAAAATGTTGGTTTGATTTTTCGAACTTCGAATAGTTCAACCCACCTCTAATGGTACATAATATACAATAATACAGTATACTAATAACAACAATAAGTAAATTACTTTAATACGAGTAGGAGCAGTGACGACTGATGTGTACTTATTGTATACAATTTAAAGTTTTTTAAATCTTAACTTGACATACACTATGAATAAATGTTGATGATTTTATCAATTTATCATAGTTTGTGTTTGTTACTTAAAACGTTTTAAATTACCTATGTCCTATAACGTTCTTATACTAGCTGTGGTATTGCTATAGCAATAGTATTTTTCGATTATGATCATTATTCATTAGTACGTTATATTGCGTTTCATTTAATTAAATATAATATGTTATACCACGCATTTTTAACATAATTATGTTTTATGGCTAGGTATAGATATTTTATTTTTCTAATCGAATTTTTGTAACTCTTTGCTTATCACCATAGAAACGAATAAAATGTAAAAATTACCTAATTTCCACTGCCTAAGCATATATTATTATACGATTAATGGTTACTTATTATTTATTAATATATATTTATGATTAATAAAATATTATCTTCGAAGTGGAAAATATCAAGTAGCGTGCTACGTTTATCACAAGATCACCACTTTATACAAAACGATGAAATTATTTTTTTACCAGTTATTATAACATTGAATACAAATTTATAATGTTATCAAATTTTAAAACCGTCTTTACAAAATCAAGTTTTACTGGTCCTACCCATTAGTCATAAGTCATACAATCATGGAGATGGAAGTCGTAAATTGTGTATTGGTATACTTGACAAAATAAAATCTATACTATATGGATAATAGCATTGATTATAAATATTTATAATCGATAGAACTAGGTATTCACTATTCATGTAGTGGAAGTTTATTCGTAGGTAAGTATTATTAAGAGTACCTAATGTTAACTACCTACTATTATTTAGGATAAACGCACTGGGATACAATTAAGATTTTAAAATTATCGATATGGGTAATCAGTAATCACTAATCGGGCAGCAATATCGTATGCAGTTAATTGGATAACCTTGGGTCGGAATTCGTGTAGGTACCTACTAACCTACTACGCTGCTTATCGCAAATTATATTTTTTGAGACGCGACTCACGTGTAGCCTACATATCACATTATCATATTCATAAAAAATAGTCATAAATCATAATATATTAATGTCAGCATATCACAAAAAGCTTCGTTTGAAAAGAAAAAAATGAACCATTTTATTAGAATATTCTAATGAGGAATGTTCTAATAAAAAAAATAGGTGTTTATCTAAAATGTAAATACACCAAACAAACTCTCTGAAAATATGTTTAGAAAAGATGTTAGTGTGTAGTTTTGTGAGTGTGTAGTTACTTAAAATACTAATAAAAAGGTATACAAGCTTACAAATGGCAGTTGGGTGAATTTTTAAAAAGTAATGAAATTACGGTACTCGTTGCTTCAAATATTTTTATTTAAATTACATTTGCGTTACCTAAAATAATTTTAAATTTTTATCAAGTTACATTACTTTTTCATTAATAAAGTAGTGCGTTACAAATAACGTTACTATTTTTTTTATCATTGATAACAGTTATCATTTTTTAAAACCATATTCAATTCATATGATTCAATTATTATGTGTATACTTTACAATCATAGACCTAGTGATAATAGTCCTATTATTTACAAATGTACCATCATCTCACCTATATGGCTATATAGACATAAGTCATAAATAATAATTTTAATTCAATGTAATTTTAAAAGTGAATACCGAACTTTTTTTCTTTCTGCTAATAAAGTGATAACATTTATTCCTGGAATGGGAATATTGTTACTTGACCGGACACTCTTTTTTTTGCAATATTTTTTTTAGACTTATGTAGTTAACTATACGGAAAACTATGGTTAAGCCAGAATTTGGCATTCGGACTTAGTTTCGAAGTTACAGCCTAATAAAATTCGCTATTTTGCGATTTTTACGCATTCACGCATCACTCTAGTTTACTGCGCCTTTTACGAATATTGATACTTTTTGAAACCTATGTGCTTTAACGAGTTAAAAACGATGGTGCAATCAAAATTTGATAGACGGACTTCATTTTGAAGTTATAGGCTAAGGCAGTTTCAAATTCTGCGTTTTTGTGCATTCGCACAACGCATCAATGTTTAATAACATTTTGGCACTGTAATAGTTTTTGATTAAGTTTTTATTAACTAGTTAACTCTTAGTTAACTCTTAGTTTCTCGTTTAATAATAGAAACAAATACTATCTACATTGATTTTTCTATTGATTTATGAACTATTCATAAAGTTCCATGATAACGGTCAACATTTTGTGCTATATGAACTATACGCACTTAGTTTTTATATCTATGTAAGTATGTATCTATAATCTACATACCTATGGTAATTTTTTAGTTTATAATTATATATTATAGTAATATAGTATTATTAGCACAATAGCACCTATACACTCTTTTATTAACTAAATATGGGTAATATTCAACTTGTGGTTTCAAAATATGAAACAGCCTCTCAATGGAGAGAGACATGACAGGCAACAGTAATGATACTTATATAGTTCTTTAATCTCAGGCATTATAGGTTTAGGCACCCACCTTTGGCTATTTTCGTGTACTGTATAATCTCATTCGCGTTTTAAAATGGACGCTTTAATTCATTATAATAATATTATATAATACGAACAATATAATATATCTATATCTATATGACTATATCTATACTAGAGGAAACATTATTTGGATGTTTGTAGCGAATAAACTCAAAAACTCCTGGACTGATTTCAAAAATTCTTTCACCATTGCAATTCTACATTATTTCTGACTAACGTAGGCTAATTTAAAAAGGGTAAATTAGAGGTCCAATCCGGGGAGGTTTTGCATAATAGTAATTTTGAGATTTAAGATGGAAATGTTTGTTTGTAAGTGGTCGCTATTGGTTTTAATAAAAATATATGCGATATGCTCTCTTGGCGCAGTGGCACTTATATTATGTATTTTAGGTAGCAATAGCCAATAGGTGTCTCATAGAGTAATATTACTCTACGAGGTATCCGTGCAGCTCAAACGCTCACACTAATAAATCAGTGTAGCCACATAGGTATGCCAATACTGAACACTTAGATATTAGTTATAGTAGAATAGTTATAGTTTTAGTTAGAGTCGATCAATGACAATTTTTTTTAAGAGTTGACATTTTTTACGGGTAACTGCGTGTGCGGGATCAGCTATATTATAATAATTTAGAAGAAATATGGCAAATCTGCAATTTTGTAAAAAATATATGTATTAAAAACACAAATTTTTGGACTAGACAACGTCGGGCAGGACAGCTAGTATATTATATAAATACACCTATTATTATTATAAGTATTAGTAGGAGCTAGTATACTGGTAACGTAACAATAATAATAATGATATATCATGTATTGTATTATTGTTCGGGTTTATTAAATTTGCGTGTTGGCGCGCAAATCACGCGATGACAATAATATGGTCATAATACTGAATATACGACCACGACGGTCAGAAATATATATACATAATACATTTATAGATACGACGTAATGCGCGTTGGTAGTATTATAGGTAGGTTAAATATATGTCAAGACCCAGTGACTCCTGTCCACGGATCACACTAGCCAAGTCCAAAACTCAGTCTGAGTGTCCGACATTCGTCGTAATAGCGATAGCTGATATTACAATAATATGACTATTGGTTACCTATTACATTAACATTCCATTCACCGTTGAATTAATAATATGGGACAACGATCAGACCAGCTCTGCAGACACTCGCGGCGAAAATGTGTCCGGTTTATCGACGACGACAGTCGATTATTGTGTAGATTTTTTTTTTCTTTTCAAATATTTGTTGCAACACGTGTTGGTCGCACCGCCATGAGTTATTATAATGTAATATTATTACTTGGACTGTTGACGGACGTTAAATAATTAAGTCGATTCCATGTAAATGAAATACTTCATGGAGCTGCCGGGACGTATCGATTGAATGGGATTTTAATTATTTATTTAAAAAAAAAACTGACTGTGGCGGGGTTAATATGTTTTATTTATAGGTGTATAATAAAATATATATACACGTTATTACGATGGCGTTTAATAATTTATACCAGCGTGTGTGTGTGTGCGAGTTCAATGATGGAAAGTCGATTTCAAATAACATACCCGTACCTACATACGTACATATTATAATACAAAAATAATATTATAAATTTATAATATTATTATATACCAACCCGCCTATGCAATACATAGTATACATATAAGATATAACGATCATAGAGTGTAAAATGTATATACTACATATGTATACAGCACGTCCCAAAATACCTGGGGCGTATTTATTACACGGAGGGGTGTATGGGGAGTTAGCCCCCCACCATTAATATAATTAGATTTAATTGGGTGTAGTGTTCAAAACACAACATTTTTGTGATAATGGATTTTATTTTTCGTTAATCGAGTTTTGAAATATTTTCATTGAAAAATACAGTGTATCATGATGACATCACTATACGTCAGTATAAAAACATAAGCAAAAAGGCTTTAAACGTTTCCACTGAAAGCTGAAGGATAATAGTTGAGTGCTATCGTTTGATAATATAATACTATATAGATCTAAAAATCAGTACAGAGAAGACCGTAAAGTTAGGTGGACCTATGCCTTTTTAAATGGAGTCACCGCCCATCGATACAAATAATATTTGTAGTGAGAACTGAGATTGTGAGAATACAGATGATACTCGTTTTCGCCAACAATTTAAAAGGTTCAATTCCGGTCTCTACCAAATGACGTTTTCATTAAAAAAAGTTCGGGAATTCTTCTAGGTTTCTAAAATATATTGTTTTATAGGCAATGTAATATGTTCAAAATTAGTTCCTACGTGTAATATTTCTATACAATTAGTACAGTGAACTACTGTTATATTATTGATGTGTAATTTTTAACTTACTAGAATGAATTAAATTTTTATGACTTGTAAGTATGAACTACATAGGCGCCGACTGAATGGGGGCTCGGGGGCCGCAGCCCCCATTGAAAAGATTAATCGGGGCTCATGAATATAATAATGGCAAAGGTAAATGTAAAGGCTAAAAAGTAGTATACTACTATTATAATAGTTCGGCTCCCATACGAATATAATGCTATATTGCTAAACTAATAAATATTTGTAGCCTTATGTAGGCTGTTAACCAATACTTTAACTTAATACTTTACTGTTAGGTATAGTGTATACCTATAATGATTTTTATTTAAATCAAATTATTATAATAAAAACAATACTATCAATAAATTATTATATTCAATTATTATATAATGCCGTAATGGTTAGAACATATTTTTGTTATATTTGTGTAAAATATAAAATATATGATTGTTACATGTTTCGTACACTATATGTTGTATTCAAACTTCGTACGCTCATAATTCCGACGAGAGAAACTCGTCTAGCCTATAAGTACCTACTATTAATTATTATAGATACTTAATTATAAGACAATAATAATTATGTTAGAAAATTATGTTTATACTGATTTTATACTAAATTTAGGGTAATTGTTAGAATTTGTCCAGATTTCTATGTATAAGACGTAAGTATAACTGTATAAGTAATATATTATATAGTATCACATTTTGTAAAATTAGATTAAAACTTTAAAGGTGCCCCTTAAAAATGTACAAATATTATACAGGTTGGGAATTAAAAAATGTTATCTATAGCTAGTCTGGTTCAGTTGATCAATGTAAACGACATAGTTCAATACATATTAATATAATTAATCAAAAATGGTTTTACAAAATTATATTTTAAAATTTAGAAAATTAAAAAAAAAAGTTTAACAAAGGATTTTTGAAAAAGGTGTCGAAATAGGTATACCTAATACCTATACATATTAGATACCTATATTATACACGGAATATCTATATTCCAGGCCTTGCAAAATTGTTAAATTGATTTTAAACACAAAAAAATTACGGGGTTGAAATCGGTTGATTGGGGAGTAGCATATTATATAGGTTATATATAATTATAACATGTTGTTATACGTTGCTAATTGCTATAATATACTTACATGTATATTTCTACTAAAATGTAGAAATTATACTTACGGCGTTATACTGGACTACTTATGCTACATACACAAGTACGTCTGACATTATGTAAATACAATTAACTAATATTTGATTTGATTTGATTTGATTTGATTTATTTTACAAACAAACAAACAAACAATTAATACACTTGAATATATAATAATAATAATAATAATAGATAATCGTCTGATCACCTTCAATAAGCTGTGCTTGTTATTATAATGTATAATATAATTTATAATAATAACACATGCGTACATTTATACGGTTTAATTTTGATTTTCATCACAGTCGATAGTGTTAGCAATTATAATTATATTTTATTGGTATGGGCATTTTATAGGCCTACGGTATAGGTATTTAAACTTAAATCGAGCATCAAGCAACTCGGCCGAGTAGTGATGCCCTACACCGTATATATACGAACAGCTGTATATTTGTACAAATAAATTATTACGAATGCATATTATACCGATTTCGAAGGATTTAGTGCCTCTTGTGCAGTCATATTATACCTATACAATTTAAATAATACATACATTTTACCGTTGACTATATAAAGGTCTTATATAATATAATTATATATACATAATTATATACATACTATGGTATTAATTATTAGTATATTGCTTTGGGTGTTCGTTTAAAAATACTCTACTTATAGCAGTTAGTCATCGCTCAAAAGAACATATTAATATAAAAATAAAAAGTAATCGGTTAACCTAAAATCCATTTCGTCCGGAGATAGGATTATAAAATATGAAGGAAAACATATTTAATACACATTGAACTATATTCCAAGTTCTAGCTGCAGATATCATATAGATAAATGATAGTTGGTAATAATAAGTTAAAAAAAATAGGAAAAGGCAAAGAAGTTTCAATATTGATGAACCAACTAAATTCAATTTGGTATCAGAATTAACCCTCAAAATTTAAGACCTAATCACTAAATAAAAAACATGTACACATATGCAAAAAAACACACATAATTGCAAAATCAATACGTCATTCATCGTTCCATTCAGAATCTAAAAGACTTAAATAACAATATATACATCGAGCATTGCAGTACACCTAATACATATTGAAATACGAATCCTCGTTAAAATATTATAATTTAATATATTATTATACCTAAACGCGTATATAGGTATCTATATTATAGCCTATAGGTATCAATAATAAAATAATATATGAAAAAATAAACAGGCCCGAAATCTTAACGCTGGCAGCTGACCGATCAGATAATATCACAATTTAAGATAGTATGGTTGCCCATCGACCCATTAGAAAAAATGTTATCACATGGCATACGGTTTGAATCGAAAAGTCACGTGATCTACGGGGACCCCCGCATACAGCGCTCATATTGGTTCAAATTAAAACTAATAAAAATTGTTATGTTATACCTATATACAATAAAAATATATACAGAGTGTTCCAAATTTTGTGTGACAAAAGACCGAAATTTGGAAGACCCTGTATAATGATCATATTATATTATAAATTATAAAATAGGCCACTAGAAGCGCTAGTGCCCGGGGTCCGATTTAAATCCAATGCCGTCTTATCATAGCTTGTTGGGCAACCATACTATCTTAAATCGTGCTGGTGAACCAACTATCTGAAACAGCTGATACCCCCGATCACTAGCGCTCGTTGTGGTTTAAATATGTTAAATATATATATAATATCATAACGCCATAACAACTTACCACGGTTATCTGCTTTTGATACCAATAATACCTACAGTATATAATATTATTGAATCTATAAACTTGTCCTCTCGGTGCGCTAGTAGTAGTGGGAACAGCTGATTCAGATAGTTAGTTCACCGGTCAAATTATGGGAGTTCGATACGCAACCTGTATCTTAAATCGTGGATAATGTTGTATAACTGCTGGCTAGAATAATAATAACAACTCTGCACCCGTCATATGGGAAATATTTGTATTTTTCGGTGAAAGCTTAGGACGAAATTGTAATTTTGTGTTCATTATTTGCAATTTCGTGTCCAGACTCATTTCACACACACATTTTTCGTGATGACTTGCCGCGAGGACGACGAAGAAATCCTTCGGGATTACTTTACCGTAACCGTCATGGACGTCGTCCGTGCTTTGCTATCCGAAGCCAAACGCCAATACGAACGAGATCGACCAACGAAACCTGAAATGTACAAAATCAAAGATGCTTTCCTAGACATGTTGGGCGACTATTTGTGGTTGAGCGCTGCCATAGCTCGCGACGAATCTTTGCAGGTGCATCCCTGCACAATGCACATCATCCAAACCAATGTGGGGACGGACTGTACCGTAGTCGACCTACGACGCGACAGTGTCCGTGGAACACCTAGACATCGGGATGCGGCCGGCCAAGACCGAGACATCGGAGGAGAGCGGGGAACCTGGAGGTCTGGACTAAGGGTCTATTGTTCCGGGGCCACAGCAGAGAACAGGCGCATGTCCACGCCGTGAACGGACGTTGCGCAGCATCGTCTCCACGGCGTGGAAGGGCGTGAAACAGGCTGGACGCCTGTTATACTGCTGTGGTCACCGATAAGAATAACGACTAGCAGAATTCCCGTCCCCGCCCCTCGGCCAAACAACACCAGACAAGATGGTGGCGACGCTGGGAGTGGTACAAGAAAGAGCACAACGCAAGACCGTCAGTCGGATGGGCGAGCGGCCGACAGCGTCGGTGGCGGCTAGCGGCGATGGGATGGGGGCCGCTAAGCATGACGGGTGAGCGATAGAGCTATATTATGCTAGGAACACGGACGTCAGCGTCGTCGGACCTGCGGAAACTGTTGACGTTTCAGGGTTCAGCGGTGCGTGACTTCTTGGCGCGGAAACGGAAGCAGACACGGTCGAGACGGATTGCCAGGACGAAAATCGAGGAGAGTATCATTCTCTCAATTTTTCGTCCAGCGGTAATCCCGCCGGTCGAATCGTGGCTCCGATCGCCGTCGATTCTGCAGGCACCAACATTATAGCTGTCTTCGCTCGCTCAGTATTTTTGGTCAATGTTGACGTCGTCATCACAACAGTCTCGTCTTCAGCACTTGCGCATCGTCGTCGCGCACTAGTCGCTATCGACGTCAACCATCTCGTCGTTGTCGAGCCTCGCCCTCAAGATGGTCGTAACCATATGGTAATAATGTAAAATAATCAACTGTCCTATATCCATTGGATTGCAGTTTTGCGTTGACTGTATCTGTGTATTGTGTACAACTATATTTATCAATTTGCAATTTTCTTTGAGTCTATAAATATATAATTTAAACGTTTAGTTCAATCATTTTCACAGCAATATCAACACAGTATATCATAATAGCTTGCCATACCTGTGTAGTATTTTTTGATAGTCCTGTGAGAATTATTCTGCTTATTGGTTTGTACCTTTTGTGACCTGATCCTATTCATCTTTTAGAAATATAATATATGGGAGTATTACATTGGATCTTAAGAGGACGTTCAGATATCCTATAGATACAAATATAAAATTTTACAAAATTATACTGTAAAACTCAGAATGGTTATTTTTGTTCGAGCTTCTAAAAATGATAGATAGGTCATTGGTTATATAAATAATTCTTAGGATATCTTTACCTACGACATCTTTACTTACAAGTCAACAATTAATGTCAAGATATACAAACAATAATAATAATTATTAGTTTTAATAACTACAATTAAAATTGTATAAGACCGTGTTTTATAGACTATAGAGTCTATAGTATAGACCAATAACATTTTATAAATAAGATTACTTGGCAACCATAAAAAATCGAGTATTAATTTAATATGCCCGTCATCCAACTTTTTTCCAATATTATAACTAGATCCAATTATTTATAGCAATTAACTGCCCCTGCGAATACCCCGAAGCCCGCAAAATCCTAAATAACCCTCTTATTCCCTACACCAACCCCTCAACGAATAGAGGACAATGGAGCAATCTGTACACTTTTTCATACCATCAATCTAAAACATAAATTTTAAAACTTTCCAAACATTGTAAACATTGATAAAGAACATAATGTGTATACTAATATTTTTTTTCTAGACTTCTAGTGATTAGGTTCGTGCTAATCTTCAACCTTTGAAGACTTGTAGTGGAAGCTCAATTTACCTAATATAAAAGAAAAAGATAAATTATTTATTTTTTCAGGCTTTTACTGATATTGGTTGTACCTATATCTTAAGATTTTCAGTATCTTGTTAGTTAAAGCCCGAGAGACAATAGATTCCTAGTTGATGATTTCTAGTTTTACCGTATAATTTTGTACTTTACCGGGGACAGTCGTTAAAACACCTTGGTCTAAACGGTTAATTCCAGGTTTAATCAGAATTTTCACTTTTACCGTAACATAATTTATTAATAATATAATAATATTATTATTCTACAATTAATACTATTATATTAATTATTCGTTGTTCTCACTTCTCGCGTCTGACGATGTTCGATCAATTCGATTCCGACCCTCTAATAATTATTGTGCTCGTCGCGTATGCATTTGGAATTAATATTATTATTGTTATTATTGTTGAAATAACTATATAGAATGGTTTAAGAAAAAATATTAAATTAAAATTGTTCACAATAGTCACAGACTCACACTCCGCACGCCGTAACGAAACAATGACAACGATATTCGTTTTACATAATTATTATTATACAGAATGAATAATAAAATGCTAACCGCCTCGACGACGAGAATGTCTACCTGTGCTCATGTGTGCGTGTTCGGTGGCGGCGCATCAATGTGCGAGTGTGTGTGTGTATACCACGTGTACGGGTGTTTAAAAAGTTACACGATATTAATTTCGAAGACCTCCCGTAGTGTAACAATAATATTATATTGGAGCCAGTCGTAAAGCAATGTAAAATAAATAGGTATACCTACACCTATTTCGTATATTTATATTCTCGTTTATTTCATATAATATATTTTTAGTATTTTATTATGTTACATACATAATATAATTATAATATATTATTATACGTCGAATACCTCAGCAGCTATACTTTCCACCATCGTGTACCTACGACCTACCTATACAGATGATACACTAATTATGGCGTAGACACTAGCACACTCTCATTTTGAAACCAGACATACGTATTATTCAGTATTCTGTTTTTCACATTTTCTCGTGTCGATAACTATACATAATATTACCTGCCAACTACCGTACTACGCGACAACACTTAAATAATGATAATAAAAACAATACAGGTACGTGCCTATGGAGAAAAACGTCTTGTTGTCGTCGAAACTTTCGCTTATGTACTATAATACTATGATAGGCGTTTAAATTATATTGTTATGAATTATTTATGATATTATAACAACGATATTTTTATTTTTTAGGAACGATATAGCCAGTATAATTACACTAAAACTACACCCAATAGATCGTACATTCGTAGTTCGTACCTAAATTGGTAAAAAATAGTTGAATAGGTATATAATATAATATCGACATTATAATATTATACCTATTATCATTTTACCAGTTTACCACGTATCTTTCTATTCTGAAACGGTGTGCTTTTCGACACGCAACTCGTTTATTTTTTGAAACATTTTCTTATATAATATTACGACCGCCATCATGACGATCGGTATCGTCGTCGTCGTCGCCGGTCGACATTGCACGGCGGATGATAGACGGCCCCAGAATAAATTACATTACAATACGCTTTATTGTAAATAACACAATAAATGGTAATAATAATATATTACATGTTTCCTGCAGCAAGTACTTATACATATTATTATTATTATTATTATTATATGCGCCATAGAAACAGGAAACGTCTAATTAAATCTGTATAATACCTAATATTATACATTTATACGACTCGCGGATGCAATTTATAGAAACGGCAAACGTCCGTATTATTATTGTCGAAATTGATTTATACTCTGCAGCGGCGTGCGAATTAACGCGCACATGACACACCGACTGCCATATTTTCAGACCAGGTCACAACTTAAGTAGGAGTAGGTCAGAATTTCTCCCCAAGAGCTTTTTTGTATTCTTATCCTATTACTCATAGGTAATATTACTAATATTTGTTTGTCCCATTAAGGTACCTATGTATAATATTTATGTCCCTATGGTTAGATTATACCTGGTTTGGTTTCTCGCTCCCTAAAATCGTTCTAGCTAATATACAGAGTGTAACAGAAGGAAATGACTAAAAAAAAAATTTTGTTACTTAAACTTATGACAAAAATTGATAAAATTTTAGGATTAGTAAATAGTTTTAGAAATATACCCATGTTAGCAAATTTCCAAAAATAATATTTTTAAAAAAGTTATAGCGTTCCAAATTAATTTAATCAAAAAAAAACTGATATTTAAAAAAATTCTAAAAAATAACTACTTGATTTAAATAAATGTTTTTACCATCCAAATAGTTCTTATAATCAGATTCACAAATTGGCTACTTTGAATTTATTCAAAAAAATTTAAATCAAATTTAAAATTTTTCATTTTTGGTACTTATTAAAAAATGAAAATAATTTTTTTTTATTATGACAAGTGGCTATAAATTATATATCAAAAAAATTTTTTTCAAAATATTGATTAAAACAAAAGTTATTCCAAAAGTCAGTTCTATCTGTTACACCATGTATTTATAGGGACGCCACTGCTGCAGCTGTGGGTGCCGTATCGTTCATTTTTACGATTGCATATTGTATCACACGTGCGCCTCACCACAACCGCAGCCCAACTCGCTCATTCTATAGTAATAATAATAATACACAAATACGATTTTGCGTAATACGCCCATTTCAACCGGCAAACTATACGGTAGGCACTAGGCAATATTATGATAATAATAATAGTATGATATGTGAATTATACCGATAACCGATGGATAGAGCTGCTATATTATTTACAGCTGCGACGGCAGCAGCTAAAATGCCATCATCGTCGCACGTGTACCACCCCTACTTAAATTTGACTACCCCACGCTGATTATACTTATTATTCGTTTCGTCCGCGGCTCCGCTTGAATATACCTGTCGACGAATACTCGACACCGAGGTGTGAGTGCTCATGCCAGTAGCAGTGCGCGCGCCGCCGGTATAAAAGAAAAATAATCGAACCGTATACGCGTAGGCTGCGGTGAAGGCGGCGGAGGCGTCGTGGCATAGGTACAACAACCGTAGGGGGTGGATAGGCGGGTGGGTACCTTTCGGCGGGTAGGTCACACACATAATAATAATATTATGTATAGTTTCTGGCGGGGAAAAAAAATATAAACTGACCGGCAAAGAATAAAAGATGATAATATCCGAGGGAACAATATACCTACCACCCGCCAACGCTTCGCTGCGGCTCATCTCGTCGTCATCGGATCCCGCCCAAGGTCCGTCGCAAAACGTCTGTGCCTACGTCTATTTTATCGAACACGCATGCGTACACATTTTAATAATATTATATACGCACATAGTCGTGTTATTCGACACCGTGCGTCCTCGACCGTAAATCGTACATACCTATATAGTATTCATATATAAATGTGACCTTATATTATATTATTACCTATAACAAGCGTAGGAAGGTACTAGGTAGCTGCAGCCGCCGCGTCGGTTGGGCACATTAATACATTATATACGGAGTGATCGGTTTAAATTATTAGTGATACTAATTTTATAAATACATTTTTGAACAAAAATGTTTCAAGAGTTCTAACTATAGGTACTTCTATAAGTATTTATAACGTTAATTAATGTTAACAAAAAAATCTAATTATTTACTTTTTTTTAGTGGCTTAAAACTTTTAAAGGTTTTTTAATTAAATTATTGAGTAATATAGATTTGTGTTGTTTATCAGAATCAGTTTAGATGAACTGAGGACCCCGGAAAGAAGTTAACAAGTAGGTATAAAACTTTAAACAAAATAAATTGTATGACATATTTTACACCCAAAAATAGGTACAAGACTTTATCAAAAATTAATGTATCAAGTTAAATTATTGTTCACCCTGATTTATAGTATATACCTACATATGTATAAGTATACCGTAGAGAGCATGTCACCTGCATTGCAGATGTGTTCTCATCCGTCATGCTCAATTCGGGATTCGGGGAACTGCATATAAGTATTTATAGAAGACTGGAGTTGTGAGGCGCCGTCTCGGTTCTTCGATGGGGGTGTGTAGCGAGTGTTTTGAGAATTTCCGAGTGCTGACATTTATCACAAAAACCAATAGCTTCCAAAAATGTATAATATGTATCGCACAATACGGGGAGAGGGGTGAAGGGTAGGCTCCTCAAAAGAAACCCCTACCCGAACCGCCAACGAGAATACGAGGTACAGCCGGTAACATAAGACACATACATCTTGTTCTTGTTACCTACTTAGACGAGCATAATATTATACCGCGGTCGAGGTACATGCCTACCACAAATCACAATAATGCTATTATGTTAAATATTTTCCGGTCGAGATTGTCCGAATACGGTTCAGGCACGATAAGACGACGATGACGACGAAAAACGTGAGTGCATTTTTCGTTTGCGTGCGTTTTTACTCGTATGATAATTAAACTCTGGATAAAAAAAAACCAAAACTGGTTATCGGCACCACACACGCGCTCCATCCTTTTGGAAAAACTAATTTACTCGGACACAATGAGCGTGTGGTACCTTCGAGTTGGCGGCGACGGCCGGTTTCTTATCTATATAATATTATAGTATTATTATACGAGAAACGATTGTGTGTGATTTGTATACCTACAGTCTACACATACGACAGTACAACCGTGTAATTACATCGAAATAATAATATCATTATTATACGACTAATCATTGACACGGCGGCAAAGCTCTATCTTTCAGTCGCAGTACATATCACAATAAATTTATTATTATTATAATGATTGTACAGCGATGTTACAATCCACTCCACCGTGGACAGATATAATACTGAAAATAAAATGTAAATACCTACTATATTATGTTTTTATAATATTTAAATGTATAAATCGTGATCAAAGACAAAGACTGTAGTTTTAATAGGTACTATTTTACCATTTCAGTAAAGAAAATGCATCAACAAAAAAATCAAATTGTCAAAATAGTTTGATTGTTTTAAGCAGAAATGTAGTGTTACATATAGGTGCCTATTTGATCACTTAGTTAAAATCCAAATAAAAAAAAACTTCTAAATACTCACCTGGACAGAAATCCTATAGTTACTGCGCCTTTTAGGTACCTGTTTAATATTTACGATGATTTTATTTCTAAGACAAGTATAACATATTAACACGTTGGTTACCAGACCTATTTTCAAACAACTAATCGTGTGTACCGTTAAAGTCATGGTGTCTCTCACATGGACTCTCTTAGTGTACCAATAGACATTTCAAATAAATTTCTTTGTGTACTAAGTCGATATCTCTGAAACTGAAAATCTTACAAAAAAATTGTAGATATAAATTATTTTTAAATAACATTTAGATCATGACAATCTATTTTTTTTTTTAATGAGAAGCACCTTGTATTGAGGTAATGCAAACACTATTTATTTTTAAAACAACTCTTTAATGTAATAATAAATCGGTACCTAAGTATACAATTTAATTATGCAGTAATTAATTTAAAGAAAAATTTTTTTATTGAGCTTAAGCTTGGCAACTTGGGCCATTAGTTGTTGGTTTTTTTTTTTGTTTGTAGGTTGGTAGTAGGGGGAGGAACGGTTGAAAACACGTTTTGTATGTATAGAAAGGATTCGTTGCTAAAAATCTCGGGTGGTCACCCATTCGGGAACTAGCAACGACGGCCGTTACGTACACTCAGTGCGTTTCCGTAGTTGAGTGTACGCACTGCGCCACACCAAGCCCCTAAGGAAAAATTAAAAATCAGACAAACTTAACATTTTTAAATTAATTGTGGGAGCAAAATGTCCAGCGATTACTGAACAAATTACCCTAAATCTTTTATATACAGACTGTAATACTGTATGATGAATAAGGGATTGAAAGACGGCTGTTGGACGGAAACAAGCGGTTACTCTAATAATAATGAATTCAAAGCCGGTTAACTTTTGTTTTTAAATTTTTTTCTGTCGTTTATTCATTTTTTTCTCTCAAAGTCTTACAACAAATTCACCATAAACAATAATTCAATTTTTTATCACTCACATTTTTTTAATATTTATAATATTCAATATCGCACGTACAAATGGTTATAATTAATAATATATATAGTTTATTACTATTGATAGTTGATACACATTATTATGTATAGTATATTATTATTTTATGTCTGTATATTATATTATTATATTATCGTCGCGGCGGTTCCGTTTCCGTTTCATCACATTCACAATTGCATTTTATATTATATAAATATAAATATAAATAATAAAAAAAAATCATTACGTGTGCAATTATAATAATTTATTTACACACAATCACAAACAGTACACAAAAACACGCAGTACAAATAATATCATATATACATAATATAAATTATTGTTTTAATTAATATACTTATACGCATATTTGTATATTATACACACATATTGTATATATATGTGTTTACATACAAAATAATATATATACATACACAATATTGTATTATATGTTTATTATTATATATAATAATTGCTTATTATTTACATATTATTATTATTATTATATTTGGACAGGACAAAAGGGTAATTATTTAACAATATATTATACTCTTACGCTATAGGAACCTAAATTAAATTTAAAGGGCACAATAAATCAAATGCCGTAAATATAATATGTATAGATATATGATGGGGTGGTTGCAGAGTCATTATAATAACTATCAACGACGATAAATATTGATAGCTGGATTTATTTTTTAATAATTAGTAATTACAATCGTTTAAAGACGTCTGTTCGTTAATCGAGCGGCAAATATTACCCAGAATAATAGACATAGACATGTATTTGTTTTCAAGTTATTTGTAGTTATCGATTACCGGTAGAGGAATTAACGAATTTGTCGTCGATTTACCGTGGTCAACCAGAGTTTTTAACATTTTTTTTATGATACTCCTACATAGTAAATCTAACGACCAAAATAACAAGTAAACACGATTATAATAAGAATACAACCACCACATTTTGATTATTTAAATTTAATACATAAAAAGACGGTTATTTTTACAGAAAAAAATCTAAAATTCACTTTTAAATGTTCAAAACATTGTATAAATTTAAAATAAATTACAGTCATTTTCTCGAAAGGCGCCCACTAACAAATCAATATTAGCACGGTCTAACCACTGCACTTTAGATAATCTATTTTTTGTGAGTTTAGTTTTACAACCAATATATCTATGTATAAAAAAAAAAATGTATGTTGACTCTGTAGATAACCGTCACGTATGCATTATTACGTGAATACAATTTTATTCTAAATGTTTATAAAAAGTACGCATTTTTTTTCCAGATAAAAGCTATAAAATTAATAAATTAAAATTTGAAAAAAAAAAAACAAAGCATAAAATCAAAATGAAGACTAGGTAATATAATACAAAATTACAATAAAAAATGAATAACAAAATCAACAAAAATGTACACAACACATACCACAAATACATATTTCAAATGGGAATAAGATGAACATTAATTTTCAATTTAATGTGCAAATAAAAATTTGTTACCACTAAAATAAAATAATAATAATATAATATAATAATTATTGAGAAAATATACAGAAGTAAAAAATATTTATTTATTGGGTACTTACAATTATAATCTAAAATAATATTATTATTTTTTTTTATCAAATATGAGGTAATACTGAATACAAAATTGGAATCATAAAATTTGTTATATTTTTGGAATGGTATAAATATATATAATATATGTATAAAAAAAAACACACTATTTTGGAGCAATATATTATAATATTATTCTGTTATTCGGTAATTTATTCATTTATGTGCATTAACTAGAGCGGTGCCAAAAGCAGTGATCAAATGAAAAACTATAAATCATGAATACAAAAAAAAAATTAAATTAAAATTAACTCAGTCTTATAGAATAGGTTGAAATATATTTGAATTAAAAGTACATATCAAGGGCAAAGAATGGTAGAAAATTTGGACGGATATATGAAAAAAAAATTGCTTATATTTAAGATTGTTGAAAAGCAACCGAAAATGTAGGTTTTAACGTTTTATTTTTGGAGTAAGTAGTATTGGTAACATCTCATTGGCAAGAACTAGGCAATAGATATGTTAATTTATTACTATATTTTTATGCGTATTTAAGTATGGTTATCTTATCTATATAAATCGTCTTATTTCTACCATTTATAAATTTTGTTTAAAAACTTATAGGTATATTACTTATTAATTTAATTTTTTTTTTGCATATTTAAAAAACATCTTACATTCTACATACCACAATGTATAAAATCGCTAAAAAATTAGCGAACCCCATTGAACCACTCATACTCGGTATTGAGCAATTATCTTAACCGTCTTTTGATTAATGGCCCCAAATTATTTCTCTACCATCATGAAATTGTGCACTTGTTCTAGTTTATATGCCAGTCGTTGTTTTTGAGAAAATTCGTCTTCTTCGAGTGTTACCATTAGCTGTTCATTGTACTTGGCAGCATACATATAGAGTTCATACAAAGCAGCGTTTGTATTAAATTCTGTCATGTGTATTCTTGATTCTTCGGCAAGCATGGCGTTCATGTCCTGGTCCGATATTGCTGGCATGATTTTAATGTCTGAATAGTAACGATCTACCCAGTCCTTGTACACCGGAATGTCCTTGGCGTAAAGTAATTTTGAGCTTGGTGAATCTTTGCCGAGTCGGTGGTCTGAAGTCGAACACGAGTCCATGAATGTTTGAGCAACAACCGACAGACACGAATCAACTATGTTGGACTTATGTATATCAAAAACAAAGTTGGGATTTTTGATCAGATTCACCCAAAAACGCAAAGGAAGACTGTTGCTTTTCCACGTATGTACGACTTCGTGATCAGAGATACCATGCTGAAGTGCTTGATCATCAAGAAAATCAAACATGTATTTAATAGCCAAAGGCAGTGCACTTCCTCTATGCGCAGTGCTGAAAATCGTTTCAAATAAATCGTCTACGAACTTTTGTAGAGTACCTTTAGTAGCTAGTAAACGCGTAAGATATATTTCTGATACCATTTTATTACCACGTTCCCCTTCTTTTTGTGCATCGTTATCGTGATGTTTGACCAAATGCCAACATTTAAGACCTCCATCCTGATCATTGTTCAGTGGCGATGTAGCCCTGCTATACGGGGGGCTATCATAGTTGAATTTCGTTAAATTTAAAGTTTCATATTTGTGTTTGTCCATGCGGTCCGAGAGTATTGATAAGTTGTAAGTTGACATTTGTTTAACGGAAACCAAGTTTAGATATGCACCATCTGGAACCATATAATGATGTAAAGTGTTCCGTTTCTTCCATTCTCCTTCCACTTTTGTTGTTGAGTCTTCGTCGTATAGAATTAACCGACCCTGAGTACCGGTTCTCCATTCAACGTCGAGTTCACACGTCCGGGGTCGTTGACTACAAGGCATCGCTCGATAAATAGTATCCAATGCCTTTTCCTTTACTTGTGAAATTGTATCACAGTCTAAAACTTTAACTGGTATATTTTCAGTGTTTGGATCGAGTCCAGTAACGAAAGCAGTCTGTTGGGAAATCGAAACATATACGGTCATCGGAACAAAATCTATTGATTGTCTTATCAGTTTTTCTTCACTCAACGAGTACCTTGCTTCAGAAGTAATTGCATCAACTGGTCCTTTATCAACTTGTTGTTTCATTGCTCTAAACAATAAATACAAAGGTTCTCCTGCACATTCCCTTAAAAATTTGTACAATAGAAACGTAAACCACGATGATAGCATTTTTTCTGCAACACTTTCTGTACGCCTCAAAAGCAACTTTGGATGGCTGTTACCTTCCATGCATTTTTCAATTAGTTCTGCAAGTAAAGTCTTCAGTATATCAGTACAATATTCCATTTTGCTTTGCAAAGACACCATAATTAAAGAAGCGACATTCACTCTATCTCTCATTGAAAAATAGCGGTTACTCTCTAAAGTTCTTATAAACAATAACAAAAATGTCTTGTTCAATATCAATTGGCCAAACAAGCGGATGCCCTTTTCTTTTCGAATTAATTCTGGTTTTTCTCGTTGGAGCACTCCGTGGTCTTCCATATTCGGGAACAAAATTTTCATTGAATATGTACGATAATCCAAAAACGGAATGCCGCCAGAAGTAAGATCACCAGCGATATCTGTTATTTCTGTTTGAAGTTCGGCAAACGCCTCTTTGCATTCTGCCGCTACACGTAGTTCTAATATGTCCATCTGTTCTTGCATATTTTTTAAGACGCGACTACTTTCAGTCGATTTGCGGCGATATGCGATCAAAAAGGCGATGAAAATAATAACAATTATAGCCATACCAATGATACCACCAAACAGGGCAGGATTAGTCAAAGGACTATTAACTTCAGATTGTGCATAGCTCAATTTTCCTATGTTAAACTTCAGACTTGAACCTACTGTCACAATTACGTCTGGAAGTTCTTGAGAGCTGGTCAACCGAAAATCATCAGATACTGCTAATGGTTGAATGGGTGGTGGCTTACATGTGAGTTGATTACGAGACAACGAAGTCACGTTACAGTAACTTGTCCCAATTTGCACTGTAACGTCAGTTTCTTGGCAAGCTCGATCCAAGTAATGGCCATTTATAGTTAAATAATCACTTTTATAATATTTTATGTTTTCCCCTTGGACATCCTCAAATTGTGTGTAATTTGGATCTGGGTAAAGTAAGAATTTGGAAAATCCAGTTTTCGATGATATATTTTGAACACTAGTTACATTGTCCATTTCAAATCCATAATCCAATTCTATTGGTGGATTAGACGAATTAGCTTGGATTCGTTGAAGTGGTGTAACTTTAGGAGACTCGCATATTAAATTAGAATTGCTTAGTACAAAACAATCCCCGAAATATGTATTATTCATATAATAAACATACAAGCGGGGAGTTTGAACAAACGCAAAATTTTTACCATTAACTGAAACTTTTATACCCCCAGACACAATGCCTTTAGGAACTTTTACTTGGCTCGGAGAACCTGATTCAACAGATTCGACACTAGGATCATCAGTATATTCATATGTTTGTCGATCAAAATTTCTTTCAGACTTATCGAATAACATTTTTATTTTTCCAACCTTTTGAGCATCAGAAGCACTAGTAATGCAAGTAGTTTCAGAGAATGTACTATTGACAACAATACATGGTAAAGTATCTTCGAAGAACACTTGAATATTACTTCCAGCATTCATGAACTTTCCCACTATTTTAAGGGTTGTTCCACCAGATTTCGGACCATAACCAGGATACAAACTAGTTATGATGGGATCCACAAAATGATAATTTGTTTTGGATTCACCTCTGAATCCTTCCACTTGAACCACAATGGGACCTTCTCTTATGTCTTCACTGCCGGGACCATCAACTCTGCACACTATTTTTCTAGTAGTTTCATACAAATGCGAGTACGGAGCACACCGTAGTCCAGCTACAGTGACACCGCTATATATGTCATTAAAACTTTTACCTAAATTTTTTCCAATAATTGTAATATTTGTGTGTCCTTCCCACGGTCCAGCAAGTGGCCAAAATGATGTAATTTGAAGATTCGGACAAGTTTTGTTTCGATTGAGCCACGTAACAACTGCCCGGTCGCACTGATCTATAACTTCACAACTATTGGTGGCTTGACACCATCCACATTTATACTTTTCAGGCAATGCTAAACACATACCACAGTCGTCAGCCATATCACTACACCTATAAATAACAACATGGATGTCATGTGGATTATCCAACGGTTTTGATCCACCCCAAATCACAGCAAAAGTCGCCGTAATATTAGAAAAGTGTGAATTATAACTAAATTCCATCGTTTCACAGTATATGGTGTCTGCTACTAATGCCGCATTTACACTCGAAACACGACCCTCTATATTAAATTGGCATACAAAACGTGTTTGAGCAATAAATTGGCCAATTATGTGTACCTTCACTCTGATCGGTTTTTTAATACCAGAAGGTACCAAGATTTCTGTACTTCCCGTATCAGATCCATTAATTGTTGGACAAAATGATGGTCCACTTCGGAAACTTGGACCAACACGATTTACACCAGTAACTAAAATATCATTTCTACAATTTTCTGCCGTGTCATGCGTACATCTATGAGCTTCAGCACACCAATCACATGGAAATGAAGAATTTACACATTGAGTACATGATGTGTAAGTACTGCAATCAAAGAATGTAAAATTAGTGGCTACAAAGTTTGGTCCCTTGGCTGTTTTGACCGACAATTTTGTAGTGAAATGATGTTGATTGGCCGGTATAAATGGTAGTAAATCGGTTCGAGGTGTTGTACAGTTGACGCCAAATGATTTTCTAGTAGCGTTTGTGATCAACACTTTATCAAACACTGAAAATGCACAGTAAAATGGTCCTTCAAGCAATGGCAAATTATCAATGACTAGTTCTAATGTTCGAGCTGTGGTCTTTTGAAGTTGACTTGGTGTAACAGAAGCTATTGTAGTGCACTTACCACTTTTGTATGGTATCCAATATAATGGATCATTTGCTGCATCTTCACAATTTGAGCGTAAACTACATTTATTCTCTAATGAACACCACCCACAATAGGGGTCTTTCGCAGCCAAACAATCTAAACATGATGAATACATATGACATTCTTGAACTTTAATCATGGAAACTCTATTTCTAGTCATTGCATATAAATGCATTTGTTGGGGATCAACTATTAGATCTTTATTGATGGGAGAGTTTTCTTGAATAACTATATCTCCATATTCAATAGCTTTTACAGAACTTTCAACGACTATTTTTTTGACATGCCCATTGTTCGTCCCAACAAATACAACCGTAAAGTCACCAGTAGAAGTCGCAGTTACTGCGGTGAGACGGGTATTGAATGTCAATACTGGAATAGCGGTCATAGGCGAATCGCCCCCTAAAGGAGTGTTCACATCCATACCACAAAAATCTTCAGTAATTGTCTGAAGTTTGGTTCCAACGCATGCATGACTTGGTGATATGAAGTCCAAACCTCGATTTCCTTTGCCACTAAAACATGCATTAATGTTTTGTAAAAATTTTCTTCGTATTGCTTTTAGTGAATAAACACATAGTGCACTTTGGTCATTAGGTTTATTTTTCAACTCGCTTTCGCTTTGGTTACTGCTTGAGAATACAGCGAATAAAACGTCATCTTGAGGTGTAATACCAAGATCTGTAGCTAAGTCTGAGCCAATTTTACCCACATACCCAGCTTGTACTAAATTATATGACTGTTCTTTACTAGTACACTCCAGCGGAATTTCTGTATACGAATAATAACTTTTATCTTCATGACACAACCTTACCATTTTAGATATGTATTGGGAAGGTGATGTTACACTACGCATTTGTGTTGTTAAAAAGTAACTGAAAGTTTCAGAACTAAAACCATAAACATAATTAATGAGATATCGTTCACGGTTCAAAGTATTTACATATACTCGAGTACCAGAAATAACTCCAACATGAGCAATGTTTAACATATTTTGACTGTCTAAACTTCTAGAAGATATAGCTGGAACATCAGAACGATAAGGTGAGTTCCCGGTAAATGTAACTCCAATATACATCACTTGCGTCATAGGTGGATTTGGAGGTCCTGGTGCAATAAAAGCAATAGTAGATGCTTCCATATTGTTAGCAACCACTGCTTCTTTAACTAATTGTACTGTATCAGATATGTTATTTAAATTTCGAACTGTACACATGCCTTGTGAAATTGATCCACAAGTGATTATCCTGGATGTAGTATAATCAATAACAAGTACTTTATTTACATTATCAGTTAAGTTTTTAATAGTGGAGTTAGGACACATATTGGCCCCACATTCAAAAGAATCCTCAATGGGGCCAGTAACCACTTGATTGGTTACATTGAGATCAGGTGTAAGTTGATACAGATGATTGATGGCACCCACAAATAAGCGCCCAGTGTTCTTGTCAATGACAAGGTTGTTGAACATTGGAGTCGAATCATCGTCTTTGAATATTTTTATTATGTTGGAATGACCGTAATTTACACTTAGACATGCCAAATATAAAAGTGTTACCCACAGACGGTGGGGGGTCTGCATTGTACGACGTCTGGATTTTCCAGTACATGGGAATATGGAAGACATATGTTGATAGATGACCATATAAGCAGTCTATTCCTAAAACAAAAATAGATTAAATAACATTAGAACTAAAATAAGCGTTTTACAGTAATCTTAATATAATACAGGGTAATTTTTTAATATAGAACACTCATTTTCTCAAATTTTTTTAACATTATAGTAATATTATTTAGTATTATTATTATATTATATACCTACTTAAATGTGTCATTAAATTTTTTTTTTTAAATAAAGTGACATATATATTTTAACAATATTTCTTTGAGAATTTCAACATATTAAAATCGGGTTCGGAACGAGTAATTAATTATTTATAAACTTATAACTTAAAGTTTAAAAGTATTTAAGATTATATAGCTCATATAGATGAGCAGAGTAGTTGAATAACATTTTTCGGGTACCCCTGTTACGCTCAACATCACTTTTCAAACTTCACTTATAAATTATTATCTATGCGTTTTTTAAACTAAAATTCTCAGAAAAATATTCTACTTCAAAATATGAAACTAAAAATGTTGTTTTGATGTGACTTCAAATTATATGAAAATTTTTTTTTTATTTTTAATTTCAACATTTTTCGAGAACATAAGTGTTGCTGTGAACCTTTAAAAGAATCACCCTTCTACAGTTTAATACGACTATATTCCTATTAAAATCTATTTTAAGCAATTTTTTGTTTAATAATATTATTATAACATTATAATAACGAATAATATTAGTATAACGTTATTATAACACTAGTATAATATTATCATTACAAAATGCTGTCTGGAAGGTACTCATAGGTAATCAATAAAAAAAAGGGGGCAAGAGGGTGTCGCTCTGCTGTACAGTTGTTACAAGCGGGTCATTGTAATGAATGGTGTTAAATTTGAATTCAATGATATAATATCATTGTATAAGAAAAACGATTTTGAGCGAAGACTACAATATTATTAAGTATATCTGATGATATTATTGTGAATAAATTTATTTATATTTAACCTATTTACACGGAACCTTGTTTTAAATTTTCAATCCTTAGCTATAAAAGTTGAACATTCTATAAATGTTTAACTAAGAAATAATTATTACATTTTAAATTTGATAAAATTTGAACTTAAAATAATTGTAAAAAAAAAAATTGTGAAAAAATTTTTTATAAATTTTTAACTACAAGATAATTATTAAATTTGTGCCCAAGTATTTTTAATATTTTTGAACTGCTATTGTATCAATACATCAGGAACCTTGTATTACATTTTCACGATTTTTGGCTCAACAAATACAATTTTATTTACAATTATAGAAAAAATTGAATACTGAAAATGTTCGTCAACAGCTCAAAACGAGTCTAAATATTTTCAAAGTTGTATGATGTATAGAAAATGAAAAAATCAACATTCAGTGAAATTTTTTAAATTTTGACCTCAAGAAAACAACTAGATTCACTTTCCCGTCTGTTAGATTCCGTTGAAGAAAATTGAAGTAGTTTTACTGCCCAAAATGGTGTTGACAGACACAAAAAGAAATTAATTTGGTACTATACTAATTGAACGATACAAAAAATCGAAAATCCATTTCCTCCATAACGTAGAAAATAGAATAAAGAATTCAAATATGTTTTCAAAATTATAATCGTGCATTTGGCACTGGCAACAATTTTTCTTCAGCTTTTTGGGACTTTTATTTTAAAACTTTTTGATCGCGAAATATCTTGACCCAGATTGTGCGTACGTAGGTACGTTACTGATTATCAAGAATCTTAACCGTAGTTTATCTTCAATTACATAAAGCATTCGGGGAACTCACGCACACTAATGATCAGTCACTACACAACTCATAATGGATATAGAATATTGCCTAAATACGATCTCTTGACAATGGTTTGCTTTCAACAGCTTTAAGTGAAATAGTTTATATTTTAGTTTTTTAAAATATCAAAAATACTTTTTAGTGATTTCTTGACGAGTATATTTCTTTTTATTCATATAATTTTCATAACTATTGTCATACGTTATATGTTTTATATGTTTAACTAGTATCAATTTTTAATTTTTATTTGTCAGGTATTTCTGTTACACCCTGTAGATTTTTTAGAACTAACATTGTGAGTCATGATCTCATAACTTATGATACTAAATGTTGGTGCACAAAATTTGGTATTCGTAAAATAGCTTTAGAATATGATAATATACTTTCTATACATATTAGCTACCATTGATGTAGTAGGCAGTGGCGAATTTATGGGGGGGGGGCAGAGGGGCCCACCTCTTCTCCTCCTATTGGGCCTAGCATCTAGATTAATAAATTGGGCCGTTTTTAAATATGTTCGTCGTAAAATCTGGAGCTCCTACCTCTCTCTCCTACCAAAAAAAAAAAACCGTTAACAAAATTTTAATAAATTCATAAGCAATTCATAAGCAATTCAATAGCACTCACAATATATTATACTCAATTATAATAGGTATAAATTAAAAATACAAGTATTGGTAGACAATTTATTTAAAATATTTTTAATTTTGTATTTTTTTGTCGAAAAATCACATTTATTAGGTACCATCAATGCATCATTTTTATTTTTAAGGGGACGTCGCATGTGATTTTGTATTTCTTAATACAATATAGTATAAACATAAGCATAAGTGTAATATATATACTAATCAGGGCTTTAATTTTATTAAAAAATATATCGTTTTTACGTTTTCGGATATTTACACGTTATGCGATTTTAATGTTTATTGTTATTGTACCTTCAAACGTTATTTAATTTCTTACTTTTATAGCTATTATATTTTTAAACATTATTTTATAATTAATTTTTTCTTTAATAAATTAGGCATATTGTTATTTGCGATATAGATAGGTAATTAGCCACAATTTTCCAGGATAGGTTATTTTCAATCATCCAAGGTTTTTTAGTAAGTAGCTTTATAACTGGCTAGTTAGTGTTAGTTTATGTGTCAATATTGCTTAAATATTATGGCATGAATGAAAGTCGAAATAATTGATTAAAAAATATTTATAGCATAAATACAACTTGAAATGACATAATAATGTAATATAAATATTTAATAGGTATACCCAAATCACACGCTCGCAGTTCTGAATCTTACTAAAATTTGAACTCGAATTTGAATTACAGAAATAAACTAATACTCTATTAGATTCAATATTTATAAAGTAAGCAGAGATAAAGTTTTTCAAAAATATAAATTACTGTGATTTTTCAGTTATAAGATTCATACTTATATAGACTACAAGATTTAAAAACAATAGTAACGTTAGTTTGACATAAAAAAAAGCACAAAATTGTTATTTTGATTAAGGTTATTAGCAATTGTTTATGTTATATATTATACGTTTATTGTTTATTTTTAATCATTAATTATGATTAAAGATATTATTATGTTTTATGATAATTAATTTTTATTTCATTTTTTCGATTTTTGTTTATTTTTTTTTCATTATCCTCCGTTATACCTAACGTTTTGAAGCCCTGAATTAACTTAATTTTGCTTCGTAACATAATAATTATTATTCGCGATAGAAATGTATAAACTGTAACGGGCACGCTGTATAATGTATATAATATTTTTCCATGGGACTGTTACAGGCCAACTCCCGCCGGCCTAAAAGTTGATAAGCTTTCTATCGGGAATAGTAATATTCTACAAAATTAATATATTTATGGTTCATTCCTTTTACAACAGTACAAAATATATTATAAAACTGTAAAATTGGGTATGTATGTAAACGTATTGGTTGTCACTTGCTACTGGTCTTCCAAATGCGTATAATAGCAAATATATATAACGAATTCTTACTACCTATGGTTTATTTATAGGTTAGGGTAAATTTACCAATCATTATCGAATTTGTTGAGCATTGTTTATATTTCCTCTAAACAATGAGTACCTACATTTACTCTAATATAACTATGAATAAACTAGGTATGTTAGTAAGAATCCAGAGTGTAATAATTTTACCATGTTATGCGAGTGTAAAAGTGAAAGACAGCGACAACACATGCGTGTGAGACGTCCTCTCAAACAATAGGAAGGTACATCATTGTAGATACCTATAATTAGTGAAACTACCTACCTACTTGTTAATAATACTATAGTTTATAATATAAAGATGTTTTATTAGCTATATAAAATATAGTATATTACACCAGATACCTACAAAATAATAGTTGAACTTTGATTTACCTATTATAGGTACCTAATTAGGTATTCTACTAAAAAAATATTAATCAACTAAGAATTAATAAAGGTACTAAAAGATTATAAATTAAATATTATCAGTATGCTACGAGGTATGCTATCATTATAGGATCATAATATTATGATATACTATATGCTTATATTATCATCTGGAATTATAAATTACCTAACTCTTAAGACTTATAAGTAGGATTAAAAACGGGATTAAAAATTTAAAAAAATAATATGCTTTTTTTCAATAAACATTTTAAACTATACCACAAGTCTACAATTCATAAATATGGTAGGTACCACAAAATATTTTTTTTTCACAAAAATTGAATAATGCCGTAGGTAAGGATATTGTTTGATACAACAGACACCTACAAGAAAACATGTAGGTTTAATGTTTAAATTAAAATACAACGGGAGTATGACAGATGTCACTTTTACTTCCTGCATCATGAGCTATTAAAGTAGATTCTTTAGTACTCGTTCTTTTTTACTTAGTTTTATAATATGCACAAGACAAAAATAAAAACACTTGATGGTTAAGTATAACTTATAACAATAACTATGTTATTGTTAAATCTTAAAAATATAGATTTTTAAATTTACCAACAAACAAAAGGAATAACTTGAATAAAAATACATTCATTACCAGGCTAAGCATGTTCTCAGTCATACAATACAATACATTTTTGAATATATCTACCTACCTTATAATATACAATTTCAGTGAATCTAATAAGATTTTTTTGGGGGGTAGGTAGGTATTGTAGAAGTCATCTAATAAGCTTAAAATCAATTGCAACGTCAGTATCACAAAAAATAAAAACCTGTCGTTATTATGATTATTTTTTAAAAATTATATTAACTTGTCACCAATTGTGTCAATTTGATGACCCAACATTCTTATGAAATAGATTTTATTATTTCACACTGTTCGCTATTTTTTCACATATTAGTTCTTACATACTGGCATTTATTTTTACTAATTTTCAATGGCAGTCATCAAACACTCACTGATCATATTAACTCTAATATTGAAACAGGTTTCATCTACTTATTAAATTCTTCAATCGTATCACTCATTCTTGACATTAAACTATTAAATTATTCTATAGTTTTATGTTCTTACCCCAATTCTGAATTTTATTGTATACCTACTAACCATAAAATAAGTTGTATACATTTTTCTTCTCGTTTTTCTTTAAATATTTCTGACATGGATTTTACATGAGTAATTATAGAACCTTTATAAGCAGTGGCGTGTATCGCGGGGTGTATCATAAAAAAAATTGGTGTTGCTCAAATAATTTTAGGTGACCTACCACTCATAATACTGTTGTACCGACCTATACAATTTCCTATTTTTCTTCTACCAATACCCACCCTCCTATATTTAATGTATTGCCTGTGCAAAACTTGGACCTTATGTTACATGCCACTGTTTATAAGTATATAACTTAACCAACAATAAATTCTGACTTAAAATTTAAAAAAATGTTAAACCTACCAATAATATTTAGATTAAAATCACAATCACCTTACCTACAATTGTATATATGCAATCATAAATAATTGTATCTATACTATATTACTTAACAACAAGGATGAGAAAATTAAATCTAAATCACAATTAAGTATGTATGCACTTAAAATACTATACCCATAACCTATACCTGATAGGCTATTTAACAAATATAGTTATCAGTAATTTGTTAAGTAATATTAAATGTTAATAGGTAATTCTAAATAAGTGTATCTAAAGACTAAAATATCTCAAAATATAGGCACCTATAGTCTATAGGCACGCTACTCCAAATAAGTTTGAAAAAAAAAATCACGACAAAAATTTGTTGCAATTCCTACATGTGCAGTCTTGTTGGCTATTGTCGGTGTGCTGCCGACTACTGGTCAATCACAACGGTCCTACCGTTCCAAGGCTGCACAGTTTTCCCAAAATTATTTGTCATAGGGTATAATATAGGTATGTTATTAATATTGTTATTAATATTGTTAATACATACCCTGAAAAATACCAGTTTAAATAAATTTAGTAGGAACCTCAATAATAAAATAATTCATATAGTTTAATGCGGGCATGTAAAACTTAAAATATTAAGTACTATCAACTGGGCCAAATATATTGAATATATTACTATGCGAGTCGCACATAAAAATTAATCGAAAAAAAAAAACATTTTATACGAGATTTTATACAAATTTTCAATTTTATTCATTAGGTATCTATATATATAGGTAAAATACTTATTTAATTACAGTTTATCAGAAGATAAGACAAATAACATAATGTATACCTCTCACTAATGCAGTAGTAATACAAAAGGAAAATTGTATAATTTTTTTTCCAATTAATTGTTCACAGGATTGTTCATTAATACTGCTATCCACGGGCCATAAAAAAGACGAGCAGGGGTCGCGAGTTTGACATTCCTGGTATAAATGTTACAAAGTTGGAATTTTTATAAATTAAAATAGTTAAATAAAAAAATAAAAAAAATATTAACTCAATATTATCATACAATTGTATGGTTAATTGCACATATTATGTAATTAATTTCAAACAAGATTAAGTACCAATATTATTGACACATCTTAAAGACTTAGTTAATATAATGGTGCATAACTTTAGTTAAACAATTTTTACATTACAAATAGCTTTTCTGTATTTTCAACTTAATCTGAATAGCATAAGTATGATCACTACAGTATTACAAATGTTGTACCTATACCTAATAATACCTTATATTAACATCATCTTTAAATCATCAATTTTTTCAAAACAAGTGTATGTTATGTTAATTACCTAACCAAGAGACCAGTTTCATGGATTATTTATTATCGAAGTCTTAAGCATCCAGATATATATTATAAGCATACTGGAGTGAGTACCCTCTATATCTGCAATGAAAAAAAACTTATAAAAACTCTTATCTATCTTGGTGGTCCGGTGTTAAGAGCATACTGATAATTTGTTGTTTTGGCGCATAGAATAACTTAACATACTATATGTACATTAAACATTAGTTTTAAATCGCTTCATATCCCCCCCCCCCCTCTTGGTTGAGCAATGTCAATGATGGTATATGAAAATTAGTAGGTTCCTTCTCTATTGGACCACGGTTTAGATGTTTAAAAGAATTGAAACTTCATAATATTATGCAAATTAAAAGGAGTTCCTAAGTGTTGGATTCATAAAAAACTATACCTATTAAAACATCGAGTAAAACTTTGTTTACATGCAATGCAAGAAACAATGAAAAAATGTATAAAAATCGCTATTCAAAAGGTTCAGTGTGTAATTTGTTCCCAAAAAAATGTCCGCTACTATTTAAAGGTATCGGTTAGAGGAGTAAATCTTTTAATTATAAGACTTCACAATTTTTAACAGGCTATATTATGTAGATTGTAAGTAAATAGGTACTTACATATTATCGAGCATATTATTGTTTTATTTACCTGACTACAATTTTTTTTTCATACTAGGTAGGTACCTACTAGATAGGTACCTAACTAAAATTTATATTTTACAATACCTATAAGCATATTAATTGATCTGAGTGATGTTAGATGAATACTTTATTATTAGCAATTAAGTATTTTTATCCAATGATGTAATATATAACTTAATAGCTAATTATTGAATACCTTGCATAAAACTGTGCCTCCACATATTTTATGAGACAGGTACCTATTTAATATAAACCTACATAATAATTAAAATTCTGATTAAAATAAATCAAACTATTCAGCGATTATTTTTTGTAAAAGGATGTATCCGGATGTACCTATCAATTGGCTTCAATTATCCTAATAAATAATTATTAATCAGCTTAATTAGTTAGTGTCAATATGTTGATGGAGTACCTACCTATTTTACTAAGTTACCTAGCCAGGTAGGTACTTATTGTTAAATACTGTAAGTTTTTATAATTATTTACTTATGAAATCATATTATGTATTATCAGGTATGCAATCACCAAATGCCTCGCCAAATACCTACTAAATATATACCAATATGACAATATACCTACCCATTCCATAATATTAAAACATTGGATTTAAATATTTTTAAATTTTATTACAGTGTCTAGGTACATATTACAATTAACAAGAAAAATGGAATTATTTAGAATCTAAAATGTAGGTAGGTATGTACATTTTTTGATGACAGTCAAAGAAAAAATTAAGTGTATCGATAATAATCAATGACACAACATATGGCGTTCAAAAAGATTTTATTTACGACATGCACAATATGCCAGCGATAACTGTTTTACTCTTATAGGAGATCTGACTTCAATTTGATATGATAAGAATTGTTATATTATATTGGTACCTCGATTGGTACCTATATAATATATAAACATTATAATTATATACAACCGGGCTATAACTACCTACCTTACTATATAAAAATGTTAAATGAGTAATAGGTAACTAATAGTCAAATTTGTATAATAAGGATTTAATATTTTTAAACATTTTATTAGGTTCCAGAATCAAATAGGCTTAATAGGTAGGTATATCCGGTATATATATATTTTTTTCATTATTATTATTTTATTGTTATTAATATTCTAACTAATTAGGTACTTGGAATGAAATCTTTTGCTAGGTACCCATAACCCGTCTTGTTCATCTTGGCCTTCGGCGACCGTTACGATTACTATCTTATAATGTAAAGTAATACCAACTGTATTAACTGTGACGTTAGCCAATGGCTAAGATGAACTAGACAGGTTATACCAAGGTATCTGCGGGGTATATATTAACATTTATTTAAAGAATTTCAGACATGTGTCAAAATAGTTGGCAACATTATAAACTAATTAGTTGGTGCATAAACAAACCATAATTAACTAAATTTTACAGAATATTTTATAGCAACATAAATGTACCAATTTATTTAATATTTTTAAACTATTATCATAAAAATATCTGGGGTTATATATTTATAAGTTTACTCAGAGGTTTACTAGTAGTGTCAAAAGTTTGACATGATAAGGCAAGAAAAAGTAATTGTATCTTAATGCTTAAGTCATTAAGAGAACGTAATACACGCATATAATATTGTCTCAATCTTACTAACACATGACGTAGCATATTTTACGTTCAAAATAATCCATTTTACATTACAATTTTTAATATAGGTAAACTAAATTGATCATTTATCAAAGTTTCAGGTAAGAATATTATCCAAGGACCCACTGATAGACTTGTTTTGATGTTTTTATATTGAAGCATGTTACGAGCATTTTAAATTTTCCAAAAAAAATTACAATTAAAACAAAATGCACATAGGTACCTACCTAACTTGCTTTAAAATTAAAAGAGGTTTAAAAAAAGCCCTTGGATAATACCTATCACTGATAATATTATTGTCTTAAAATTGTTTAACAGATCATAGGTAGGTATCACTTAAATATTAAAAATAACGGACTAAAATGGATTCTCCTGAACGCAAAATTTGATAGTTGGTACTTATAAATAAGGGTTTGATTTCAATTTAAAGGTGAAGTAAAATAAATCTGAAGAAATGATTTGTTTACTAGTACTAAAACAGCAGTATCCATTTGTAGTACCAACACTACATACAATTGGGTTATCAAATCTAACGCATAAGTATTTCCATACCGATGTTGGTGGAACCGACTCATAAAAATGAGTAAAGGCCTGTTTTACAATGATAGTTTAAACCTTGGTTTAGCCTAACCCACTGATTTTACTAGCCGAATTCGGTGGTTTAACCTTAGTTCAACGATTGTAATATGGGCACTAAGACACTGCTAGTAACTATAATCAAAAAGCTGCACAATTAAGCATCGATCAAAGGTTATAGGATGTACCTACCTAACATCTTGTGTTGTAGGTAGATAAGTATTCAAGTCAGATATTTAAATATTATACTTTATTTGACATTGAATACAATTAGTTGTATGAACTTTGTTTTGGTTTACTACCTATTTGCTTATCATTTCGTGTTTATTTTTTTACATTTAAAAGTTGGTACATGATTGTATGCTCATAATATTATACAGTTTTAACATTGGAAATTCAAGACTTTTGAGCAATATTTTAAATACTCTTTTTAATGAGTACCTATTGTAAGAGTAGGTAGGTTCTACAATAGGAAATACGTTTCGAGAGTATTTTTTACAACACTGCTAATAACACAGATCGGCGCCGCAGCCGCCACAACGCGGGCAACGCACCACTACGATGCGATTGTTTTCGCGCGTCGTGAGCGGTTCTCAAGACCTTTCTCTCGGCGGACATCGGGGAAACCGCCAGCAGGGACAGGATCCACACGTGAAAACATCCTCAAACCCAACACCCACCTGCCTATTATAGCTGATTCTCTGCCTAGAGCAGTAGAGTGATAACCTACGAGAGCGATAACTGATGTTGAAAACCGAACAACGGTCCACGTACCTCGTGCCCGGAGAACGGCATGGCGCGTCCGTAGTATCAAGACATGGCGGCCGCGGAAAACGGTCGGACGGAGGTGAACGCGGCAGACTTCTCTCCTCTAGACTTTGGCGGACGTCGGTGAGTGACAACAGCGTCGGTAACCGGCGATTATCGTCGTCGGTAATAACGCCGTTGCGTCCGGCAGCATCGCATTCGCGCGCACAAGAACGAACCGATCTAATCGACGACGGCGGCGGCGACCCGTTCACGTTTACGATCGTTCTCAATGGACACCGGCGAGCTGCGGCTGTGGTACGTTCGAAACGACACGAAACGACGACGGCGGCGTCGTCATCTTACAACTTTCCCTGAGTAGCAGACCATATTGTTTCACGGCGCACGACAAAACAAAAACACAACGGATCGGCGAAAAACAATAAACACGACACGCACGCGACTATGGCAAAAAATTTATTTACACTATTAATATTATTATTTATATTTAATATTATATCGACGTGGAATATTATGATATCACTAGTATATAAATGCGAACCGAAATGATTTATCGGTGGTACAACAATCGAATCAAAATAATAATCATAAAAAACTGTTTTGCTGTACCGCGGCGTGTGTGCGACAACAACAATATTATTGAATAGACTGAAGGAGTCGAATTACCGGAGGCGGATAACGCACACACACTGACGCACGCACAGGCACAGCGCTATTTCACGAGCTAGCGTGAGCGCGCGCACACACAAACACTCGGGCAAACGTTACGGCGGCGGCCGGATTCTACGAACGAAAAAACACGGTCGCACACACACGCACACGAACTCGCGCGCACACGGTCGCGCACACACACACACACACACACACACACACACGCATAAACACACTCACACACATACAAACACACGGATAGTATACCAGTCGACTGTGCTCCGGCGGGCCCGCACTGTCAGCGCCCACAAATTTCTCAGCTTTATCGACCAGTCGGCGGCGCTGTTGCAACCGGCAACCGCCGCCGCCGCCGTCGCTTGCCCCACCACATCACCACCGTCTCCAGCCCCCCACCCACGTTCGCTCAACGTACCCGGCACCGCATTCTTTCCTTATTTTTTTTACGCATCCACACTGTATATTATACACGCGCTCCGTCTTCGTTGCACCGCCCGTCTTTTTTCTCGCCGGTGTCTCGCTCCCGCACGCCGCCTATCTCACCGTCCGTCCCTCTCGCTTGCCGCGCGGCTGCTCGTTCGTTCTTCCTGGTCTCCGCCGCCGTGGACGTCCCTTTTTGCACGCGGGCAACAGGTTAAAACGTGCACAGACTCGCGCACCGCAGCGGACGCGCTGCTTACATGGTTTCCAGACAACCACCGCTGTCGTTATACGCGACCGTCAGGTACCTACGCGAAATACTTATGGACGGGGTATGGGTTTTAAGGGTGGTGAGGGGGGAATGTGAGGGAAAAGACAATATTTATATTATATTTTCCGATTTATTGTTTTATGTTGCCATACGATTCTATATAGCTCGATTTCTTTTCGTTTTCGCAGAAAAATGTCCACGTTTGCCGGTCACGTGGACAGACACAGAGGCGTCGTCGTCAAATCCACCATAGCCGCCACGGAACAAGAGAAACCGACGGAATTCGGTCCCAAGCTTGCGAGTAATTTTTTGCATTTTTTTTCTTATATTGTCTCAAGGACGTTGCGTCGCGTCCGGGCCACCGTCATTGGTTCCCAAACGCGGTCGCGGCCTTCCATATATATTTATATATATACATTAGTGCAGTATAGTGATTATACGTCCGGTTCAAACCGTTTGGCGGCACGTTACGTTACAGACACTAAGTTACCGCACAGCTACCGACGACGCTGACCGTTCCCGAACCGGCACGCGCGTCACCATGAATGTTCGCAGACGACGCCGAGACGACCGTAATTCTTGCAGGGAAATCGTCGTGGCCGAACGTGACGTGTGTGTGTGTTTGACGTGTGTGTCAAAGTCAATACGATCGTATACTCGTGTCGCTCTGGTCGTCGTCGGGCTCGGGGCATGGTCGCCGTCTCGCCGGCGACGACGAACCGGTTCGGTTGGTGGCACCGCGCGCGCGTACCCGTGGAACGGCATCGGCAGCGGCGCCCGCGCGCTCGTCATCTATTCTCTCGCCACTCGCCAGTCTCTCTGCTCACACACACATAGGAAATAATAATTCATAGTATTGTTGTACTGTTGTACATACAGGGTGTTTCACACTGTTAGTCCATTCAATGAATTTTTTTCTGATATTTTGAAAATATGATTTTGAAAAACCATTACTTTATCGGATATCCACATATTTTGCTAAGCCATTTGAATATAATAGTTATTTGGTAAACACGAAAATATTTTTCAAATACCTTGTTTTGTGTTTCATAAAAAAAATGAGATTGCCACTTTATAGAGTTACAACTTGTATACACGTATTTTATATGTCGAATAACCGAATTTCCATTAAGTAGTCAAATATTTAAGTTTTGAAGTTTGGGTTCGAAGACAAACATGGTAGAACACCCGGTATATACTATGTGTATATTATTGTAACTGCGCTTCCCGACCTGGTTGAGATGCTGTGTGAGTGTGTTTCGACGAAGACCGTCTTTGACACGTTCAATTATATACCTATACCTCCCGCGCGCCATATGGTTCAAAAGTCACTCGTAATTCGTGTTTTTTTTATTCCCTACTGATTTTTTTCCACTTGGATTGGTAACGACGTCAAAACATTAAGAATCGGTAACGTAAACGTCCGGAAATTATTAATCCTGATGACCTTTGATAATTTTTTACCAACACGTGTCCATTAAAATGGCATTCCGCAATATCGTGGCATTACCAGATTACCTATACGTATTATATATTTAGCGGCTGCCAGCTGTAGTGTATTATAATTTATAAGTTATTTTAAGGTATGCAGATGTTGAACATTATATCCTAGCGCGTTATACCTGAAATGGTTATTAAACCGTAATGATTTTTTTCCCTAGAGGAATTCGTTTTAATAATATCGAAATCACCATGGGCTAAAAAACTAGTTTTCTCTTTTTACGCACAGTAAAAACACGTAAAAATTTATATTAGGTAAGGTACCAATACCAACTATTTGCAATATATGCCCAATGGCTATATAATATTTATCTAAATTTATCCAATTTGTTTTTAATGTACCTATGCCTACAATTTTTTTCCATCAAGACATTTTGTACGATATTATCATTTATACGTTAACGTATTACATAATATTTTATAATTATATAAATTATCTATCAAAACTATATTATGTCTAATACTCTAATGTACCTTATTAGACTTTTAGAAATTTGTACCAATTGTAGAATGAATAGGTATTAAGTTGATAGGTACGTATCATAATTACATACTTACACATTGTACGAAAAAAAATAATGTACAACCTATTTAATATTTTTTGATAAGGACCAATACAAATAGCGTTTTATAGGTTGGTCTAACACATATATTACTACAACCAGGCACGGATCCAGAGAGGGGATCCAAGGGGCCCATGCCTCCTCCCAAGTCGCACAAACACATCTCCCCATTTTTTCGTAGAAACTTAAATTCAATTATTTATCATATAGTAGGTATAACCCTTAGGTTTTTATTTAAGTTGACAAATAAATTATATATTATATAATCTATTTGAAAATAATATATTGATATTGCATTATATTATGTGATTTTTTTTTTATTTTATTTATCAAAAATGTATGAGGAAAGTATTTCTGTGAGTCTTAAATGAGTAGCCCCTCCTACATCTTCACTCTGGTCCATTGTCTGTATACTACAACTTAGAAATATCTATCACTATATATAGCCTACATTTAATATATAATAGCAGCCGATCGCTGATTGTAAATGCTACTGCTAATTACACGCGTAGTTATGTTATATTTAAATATTTAATAATTAAGATAAATATACTAATACTAGGATTCATTTAAGCTTGCTATATAGATTATGAGTCGTAATACTATGAATGCCTCGTATTTTTGTAAAATTATGCTGACTCTACTGCTTTTTTATGTTTGTCCGATAACTAATACAATTTTAATAATAGTACTATTAGTAATATTTGAATAAACTATTTCATTATTTATACAACCGTATTTGAACCATCTAATATAAATATATAATAAATAATACATTAACACGATATATAATTTAATGACTAATTGTAACATATTGTTGGTATATGACATATATAATAGATTAACTAATTCATATTATAATATTATAAGTGGACCAGCAATTTAATAAAAATAACATTTATAGGAGTCTATATTAGGTATGTCCAAATGACACATCTACATCTTTATTATTATTTATTCATACTATTTTGCTAATACTTGACATTATTATAGGAATTAATAAACTGTTTTAATGGCCCATTTTCACCAACCAAACATCAGAAAAAATATAATTTTACATATTCTTTATAAGGTCAAATCAAATACTGATTTGTTTATCATTATTCATTATATATTTATATAAAATGATAAATTAAATGTATGTATTTACATTTATGATTAGTAATTGCAGTAAAAATACTTGAGACAAATATGGTATTATTCACATGCGTTTTAAACTGTAAAATTATTTTTCCATATTGACTTTATTGTATCATTATTTAATTATTACAATATTAAATAGTAGTTCATTATCAGAAATATTAAAACGAAAAATATTGTACGTAATGTGGCTAATCTAAAATAATTTTACGCATATAAAATGTAAACATTTCTCAAATATAAATTTCATTAGGTAGGCACTTTATCTTTTTAAAATATTTTCCTCTAATACTACAGTGTACCTACAATACCTATGTATTACTATACCTAGTTAATAAATTGTTTCATTGTCTATCACATCAATTCTATTTAATATTCAAGGCTCTGATAATCTACTTCTTGCACTAATTAAACGGCTTTTAAGCATCAACTTAAAATTTAAATATTATTGCTGTTTATACTATATTACTACCGTTTAGTAGATATTCCTTGTAGTAATATGTAACTTTATATTTTTAAGTTTCTTAGTAAAGCCTTTTTTTAAGGGTTACTATTTTTATATTATTATATACACTCATTTATTTTACCGAGTACAGGTTTAGTTGTTAAACCGAGTAGGTAGGTAATTAACGTACACAACATTTCAGTTTTTATATTTTTGTATATTTTATAGTATTCGACAGAGATCTTAGTCATCTAAAACTCATATTAAATAGTAATTTTAATTTTAAATATCCTATCTATTATTTCGTAACAAAACTATTTTACTCTGAGTTTTTAAAACTAAATCAATATATTTACTTATGTAACCGTGATTGCCAACATCAATTAATTTAATTTATAAGGATTAGGACATTAGGTAGGTACATAACAGTTCCTACATCAATAATAATAGCAAGTTGTATTTCGATATTTTTCTATGATTTCGACCAATCAACATTCAACGGTATCAACCCCTATGTACCTATAAATAAAAGAAATGTCAAGATATATTTGGAAATGTATTTTATAATATGTTTCACAGTTATTTGAGTTTTCCAGTATCATAATTTTACTGATTTTTTAACGCGTAGGTATACGTATTTTTGTATTTTATGTATTACTTATAAAGGAATATAAGATTAAAACTGCGAAACTGCTAGAGTATAAATTATCACCGGAAGTAAAAAACGTTAGCTGATAAGAATATTATGTATAAATACAAATGCATAATCAATAATTATGGTTACTTATTGTGTTATGTTTATAATAAATAATAGTATTGAAACATTAGAAAAATATTTATGCATCGAATATCTGATTCAAGTATTGAAAAAATTTATAAAAATTATGTATATGTAGGTACACGACTTATTCAACGATGTATGTATGATATTTCGTAAAAATATAAAAGTAAAATAATCAATTTATAAAAGTTGTTTCAGCTTGCCTTGTCAGGAAGCTATAATATCACCTTATTTAAGTTTTTTAAGTTGCAATACAATTTTTTTGATCAGTCAAAAGTTTTTATTATACGAATAAATAAAATAATTATTTCCTTGAAAAGTTCGACGCTCAGTTGTCTCTATCACATCCATTTCCCCTTATTATTACGTCTTCTAAGTTGAGTTTTACATGAAAGTAGAAAAATAACATAAAATGTTAAACTGTATAATTCTTACTAATTTTGTTAGGTAAAATCATGATTTTCAAGTATACAAAGACATATAATTTTGACAAAATTATATAAAATAGAAAAGCAAAAGCTGTTTTAATTAAATTAAAAATCTGAAATTATAAATGAACATACATTTAATTTGTATTCAGTGGCATTAAGTAATTAGAATCTTTTTTCAATTCATCTAAGTTTTTTAAAAACTTCAAAAACATTTTAATACATTTTTAAGTTTTTAAGTTAAAAAACTAAGTTTACATATTAAGCAATTAATTATACTTAATTTTTTAAGTAGGTAATTAGTTTCACACAATTCGTGAATACTATAGTATTTATTATATTAATTTATTGATAAATCGAATTTTGTTACAAAATGCTACTTACAGAAGCAAAATACATTCTGTCAAAACTATAATTGAAAAGTAGGTATCATTGAATTTATTTGAAAAAAGCTTTACTTATATTCTATAAGAAGGTTCTAAATCTTTTTAGAACCTTAACATTTTCTTCCGTTAGATTCTATCGAGGGTTTAGTCCTAAGTACTCTAACTATTTGGTAAACTTTCCAAAGCTTATAGGCAATATGTTTAAACGTCAATCTGGAGACCCGTCTATACTTCTTTAGATAAACCTACTGGAATGAAAAGCTTTCAGAGAATAGAAATTAGTTCTCTAGCCGAACAAATATTTTTGCTCCTAAATCCAATTGAATTAAATCTAATAGAAAAATATCTAATAAATAATTGAATACCTCGTATAGTAGTATGTTAGGTTAGATTTGTTGATTGTTGTATTTTATATAAATATATAATATTATAGATGTGGACATTTTAGATTCTGAGCGAAGCTATGAATGTATTGATTTTAAAATGAAGAATTTTTGTCTGAAGATACTTTTTATAGTAGAAATTCTTCAATTTTCAACTTCAATTTCTTTTCCGATTAGAAAGTGAATATATCTGGTACCTACTTTAGGAGGTCAAAAGAAAAAAAAATACTAGTAAGTACTTTAATTAATAATTTATTGGGAAAACAAAAAAAGCAGTTTTGCATGTTTTGTAAACAATGACATTTTCTAAAGATTAAGACTTTAATTTTATGCTATTCCTGTTTATATCAAAAAACTATTCACTCCGTTCTATTATGTTAAGTCGGTAATGACTCAAAAGTGAATTACAATAATATATGGTATTATACATATTTACTATTACAATAATTAAAAATTAATAATACAACAAATGCAAATGCAATATTTTCATCAATAATTAATTCAACCTAACATATTAATAAATAATAATAGTAATATAAATTCCTATAATAGCAATATAAATATTATATAATAAAATATACTACTAGTAAAATAGGTTGACAAACCGTTTTTGCTTAGAATCGGTTTTCGTGTGCAGTACCTAATTATTTATCAATGATTAAATTAAATTGAATTAAATTCAAATTTAACACATATATTTGATACATTACAGTGACTTTCTCAACGACAATGGTTATATACTCGACAACTATATTGTACAGTAAAACAGTTACCTATTGGCTATTTTCAAAATATTTTTAATTAAGTTTAAAAACGTATTATAACTACCACAGCTACTAGTTATTACAACTACTATTACTATTAAAATAGTATAGTCGAAAATTCGTATAATATATTATATTTACAGTTTTAAAGACACCGTTTATATGGTTTTCAATAATTAGTTATTTACATCTTGCAAAAACTGTGCTGTATAAAATACCGTAAAATAAAGATATTGAGATAAATAATTTCACTGTATAATTAATTTTTAATATATATTATAATATGATCTTATTATCTTGATATGGATGTAAATTAAATTTATAAATGTTAACTAAGTATTGTTCCACTGGAGTTGAAATGAGATAACATTACATATAATTTACTATCGTAATTTGTAAGTAAATAATTTATAATAGCTAATAACTTATTATATTCTTCTGAGAACCATATATATTAATAACCAACTTCATTTTTATACAATAGGTATAATGCATTTTGCATTAACATTTTCGGAATAAAATTATAAACTATCTTTATTACTTTTGAGACGTACCTAAATACATTTACATTTTATATTATTTTCATACTTCTTAATACCTAGTTTTAAATTTTGAATGAAGCAATTTTAATTATTTTTTAATTCAAATATAAAGAAACGTGAATATTTTTATTTACAATATATCTTAACAAATGATTTTTTAAATCGAGTAAATGATAATAATGTTAGTTTAATTGTCTTATCCAAAAATATGATTTCTATAGTAATGCAAATTATTTAAAACATACAATATAAAACAACAATATTTACAATACAAACTCATAGAAAAAAACCAAAATATGCTTCGAAAATGTTTAACTCAGAATCCAGAAATCATGATTCAAATTTTTATTGAATCAGATTTCTTATGTTTTCTTTCAAAACATGCATTAAGTTCCGAACCCGGGTACAATATACACAATTTTCATTTTCATTTTCTACTGTTTCTAAGGTCTAAGGACTAAGGACTAAGGACTACAACTCGGTACAGTGTATAGGTACAAGACAAAACACACCTAACCAAAATATCAAATACATAAATTGTATAATATTTAAACAAATAATATATTATTTTATTTAACTCGAACAGATTTAATGGAAGTGATCAGTTTTTGCATTTGATTGACCATTTCCATCCATTTCCCTTATAGTATTGTCATTTTCTATTTCCTTTGAACATTTATAAATGTCTGTTTGCATCTTTATGCAAATGTCCTATATAATATTATGTAAGCCTCGTGTATTTTAAAATCAACCAAAATACATTAAACGTCACTATTATTTTTTACATAAACAATCTATCATTTATGGAAATTGGATTTTTCATGGTCGTGAGAGGAAAATATTTATGGAATGTTGTACTAGTCAATTTGACGCTGCTATAGTCTTTATTTGAATTTTTTATTAATCTTGAAGAATTTAGATTCAGACATCATACGAAACTGAGAAATGTATTGATTTAGCAATGATCTTGATTTATTTTTCTTTACGTACCTATACCACGTAACGACTATATTTGGGGTAGATGAGTGTTCCATAAGTTTTATCATCCCTTATTTTCCGATTGTAAATTAAATTTATTTGGTTACTTTAAATTAATTATTTTTTAATTTATTTTCCAAATTTTCGAAAAAAATTGTAACATTTACAATACACCCGTGACAATTATTTTTTCATTTAAAAGAATAATATAACCTTAAAAGGTAAACTTAACGTGTTCACTAATTATTTATTAAAATATTATATTGTATAATATATAAACATAAAATTGAAAAAGTCAATAATTTATATTCTTTAAATATAGGATTTTTATCATAATGTTATTATAGCTCAAAAAAATATTATTCTCATCATTATAATAATTATTTTCAAAGTATCAAAATCTTAAAATCATAAATATATAATTATAATATTTAATCTTCTAAAGTCTAAACCATTCTTATTTGTTTTAATTTTAAAATAAAACTAATAATGATTCAGATAATTAAAATACTCGGAACAAATTTTATTTGAATTGTGTATTATTTTTAATTAAAATAGTTGGATACCAATTATGTATTTTAATTTTATGAAATTTAAAATATTTATTTTATTCACTATTGGCGTATTCGTTATTAATAAATAATTAACATAATATAGTTATAACTGAAATCTACTAAAAAACATAACATCGTAATTTAATATGCATACCTACTTATGTTACATAGGTATATTAACATATCACCTAACGTGCATATACCTATTACCTATACAATAAAACGTTAAAAAATGTATTTGGATAGGCCCTATGAGTAATTCCTGAAAAACTTTTTAAATTTGTATTTTGCATTGAACATAATGTAACATTAACTATTTTCCCTGTAAATACTAAATAGTACATAATACAGAACATTAGCAATAAATAAAATACATTGTAGAATTTCAAATATTTCAAATTCGAATTGGTACATTATACAATTTTAAAGTTCAAAATAGAATACCATTTATACTGTATGATTATTCCTGTAATGAGTCGAAGTCAATACTATAACATTATAACAAACAACATACTATCTTGTTTTCTTTCTATAAAAAAAAGCTAACCAAATATTTCATTAATATGTGAATTTTATTACCGACTAAATATTGTTCACACGTAGAATATTGCCACTAAATATTAACAACTACAATCTGAAGTCATAAGCTATAAAAACTTATATTTTGAATTACAATTAATTGATTAATCATGATTCATGAAATAGATTTTGCATTTGTTTAGCATTTAATAGTTTATTAATTAATAGGTGTAGGTGCTATATTTATTTTTTTAGTGTCATAATAATTAATAAATAATAGCTTTCAACACTATTTTGTTTAATACCTATATTGGTTTTAAGTTTTTGAGGTTTAAATACATTTATACAATTTAACAAATCTTTTTTTAATAAAACATTAAATAATTTACCATTTAACTGTTATTGTATTTACCAACTTCAAATTAAAACATAAAATTCCGTTTTGTTTTAAAACTTCGATGTTAATCTAGATTTTAATTAGAAATATTTGTATAATTATTGATACGCATTTAGATATTTGTGTGGTATTCCTGTGTTTGCCTAACGTGTTAATATAAACGAATAGTACAAATTTTTTTGTATGTATGAATCAAATCCGTTTCGGTGTTCGTACTTTAATTATTACATCCCAATTATACTGCAGAGACAGTAGGCAAGAATAAATTACATATATAGTTTTAAAATTGTAGTGTAATACTTGCGTTGAGTTATAGTACTTCATAAAAAAAGTAATTATATGCTTTCTCTACTTCCCATTTATTTGAGGGACCAACCCTCTTATTCTCACCGTTGCGTTCTGTTTTGTGTTTTGTAGGCACCCTCTTCACTATTATACACTGTAACCCTTGTTAACACATCTATCCATTTCGTCTTCGATCACTCCCCTAGGTTATATGTTCAACGGTGATGTAATCTCTATAATCAAAGTTTTCTGTGTCGGTTTTTGTACGCACACAACAGTTCCACATTTTTTAGAAAACCAAACAACGAACTGTTAAAAGTGCAGTTCCAGGACATTGTTAACTTTATATTATGCTATTTTAAGCTACGCTGTGCGCCCACAATTTGAAAACAATATATATTACCGATATTATACATATTATTATAGTATTAGGTATACATTAATATATTATTGTTGTGACGTTGTGTTCATGAACCGTGTCGCGAAATAATGCCTACTGTGCGCATTGTCACATATTATAAACTTATAATTTATTTTTTAAAATTGTATAATAATATACTACCTATAAAATTTTATTATGTACTTATATTTCTCTATTGGAATGGCAATACATTTAAAACAATAACGATTATATGATTTTCGTTTAGAAATCGTACATAAATAAAAATGAAAAATATTGAACATCTTAACATTCGTATTGTTTCTCATATACTGACAGCAGTTTGCAATCGACTGGCACACTATAGTGTAATAATATATACTTTATTCCAATTAGTTATACAACAAACTATATTATATAAAATAGTGAAAAACAAATACCGTTTTAGAGTGATTGTGTGTATTTGTCAATCGCACACTTGTTCTGGTTATATTATAATAGTGATCGTCTGAAAACTAAAGTGTATGTAAATATACGATTTAAGAATTCGTTGGAGTGTGTATAATTTCTATGTATGTACAATGTACCCATATTTGCAACATAAAAAAGGTGGGTAAGTGGATGTCGCTCTGCTGTACAGTAGGTTACAAGTGGGTAAGTGGATGTCGCTCTGCTGTACAGTAGGTTACAAGTGGGTCACTGTATAATGGATAGTATTAAATTCGAATTCAATGATATAATATCACTGTATAAGAAAAACGATTCTGAGCGGAGACGGTTTGTCAGTCTAGGTATTAGACATACCTATTATAGGTATACTTATCTATAGTATTAAAAAAAAATTGACCTATAATAGGTATCAATAATAAATTACAAATTAATCATATCACAATGTCCATTAGGTAACGCGTTATACATCAACAACAAACCGTGGTACTATCATAGATATATAATAGTATACTTTAGAAGTTTCAAGTACCCACAAGTAATATTATACAATCACAACAAAATAACTAAAATAGTTATTCCAGGTTTTTAATATGTAATTTCGTCCAAATTTGAACTTAAAATGACTATAAAAATAAACTGTGCTTATCTCAGAATTTTTGGTAACAGAATTAAATATTTATGTGAAATCTTGTTTTAAATTTTCAATCCTTAGATATAAAAGTTGAACATTTTATAAATTTTTAACTACAAAATAATTATTCAATTTTAAATTTGATAAATTTTGTCAACATTTCAACTTCAAATGCTTATAAAAAAAAAGGGTGCCTATGTATTTTTAATATTTTACAATTGCTATTGTAACAATATATCAGGAGCCTTGCATTAAATTTTCACGCATTTTTACCAAACAAATAAAATTTTATTGATATTTATAGAAAAAAAAATTAAAAAAATTGAAAAATGACAATGTCTGTAAGCATCTCAAAAAGAGTCAAAATATTTTCAAATTTTTATCGTGTATAGAAAATTCTAATATAAACATTCAGTGAAATTTTCAAGTATCTACAGTCATTCGTTTTTTAATTACAATAAAATAGGTAAATCGTTACGTATGAAATCGAGTGAATATCAAATGTTGTAAAAATATGAATTTCAAACGTTCATAAAAATTTAATTTGAGTTTCTTATAGACATTTTTTTTTTTGATAAAGGTAGATTAACCTATAAGAAATCTTGTATTACATTTTAAAATCTTAGATTTCAAAAGAAAAATTTTTACGAATTCTTAACTCAAAATAATTTGCTAATTTTCGTGATTTTTCCATATTTTGTCAATTTTTGAACTTTAAATGCTTATAAAAAAAAACTGTGTCTAAGGATTTTTTATATTTTTCATCTGCTTTTGAAACAATATACTAGGAGCCTTTTATTACATTTTCAAGCTTTTTTAATCAACAAATAAAATTTTATTGATATTTTTAGAAAAAAAACTAAAAAAAAATGAAAAGTGACAATGTCCGTAAAGAGCTCAAAATATTTTGAAAATGTTATGGTGTATAGAAAATGCCAATATAAAAATTCAGTCAAAATTTCATGTATCTACGGTCATTTTTTTTAAAGTTACGCCAAAAACCAAATTCAATTTTGTGAAAAATCGATTTTGCGTAAAAATTCCCGTTTTTCCTTAATTTTTCTTTGGTTTTTCTTGGCGCTTTTGAAAATTACTGGGAATTTTAAATTTTGACCTCCCCAATGCACCAACGATATTCACTTTCCAATCGAACAAGATACTGAAGTTGAAAATCGAAGCATTATTTCGACTACTTATTGTGTAGGTACACAGACACAAAAAAAAAAATAAAAAAACATACATCATTGTAAAATCAATACATTCATCGTTCCACTCAGAATCTAAAAGAAAATTGTATAATATACTAACGTATAACAATATAAGTTCCTCTTATTTTTACCATTGCCATTGAAAAATTCCAGAACAAAGTCAAATATAAATCGATACTATTTGCAAGTTGAAATGAATGATACAATTAAAAATATGTCAACTGCGAAGCTTTAATCTTATCAGCGTGGAAAGTAGATTTCAGACGTTTTCCCATTCGTGAGTAGGTATACTAATAAATTTTCGTCGCAACCCGGACGTATGCGTTAAATCTTCTCGACAGTTGTTAATTTCGAATAATAAAGATACGAGACATTTTGCGAAGTTATATTACATTAGCACAACAAAGTCTGAAAACAAAATCGTACGACGGTTGTATACGTATAATAATATTATTATATCGCAGGTACTTGAAATGATTTAATTTTTTTCGAATATAATAATAATTGCGATCGTCTCATACAGCTGCTGCAGTTATACATTCTATTTATATATTTTATTTACCGTCTGTCTCTATTATGAGACGCGTATGGTGACGTAACGCATCCCGTGTCGAACGACAGCCCTCAATTCTTGAACGACTTGGAACAACGCGGGTAGGTATCCTGCATGGCTGCATCGTATATAGGTACGTCGTACGTACTTAGAAGTTTGTACTATAGCTGGTTCATCAAGGCAACGGTATTATTTACGTGCCAGTGGCTACCACTGTGTGACATATACACTCATGACTCATGTACGATAATATAATATATAAGTTTTACATACAGAGTGATCCATTTAACTAGCAACACGAATTCGGAATGTTATTATATACTAAATTATAGTACAATAGGAAAGTTGAGATATGTGGAGTAGTGGACTATAGTATGGATCATATGACATATAACTTTAACGTTTACTCGTTGATTGTTTAAACTTAAAATTATTTTAATAAAAAAACATTTACTCAATATTTATACATCAATATAGTTTAATATAATAATTTATTTAAAACAGTATTCTTCTTCTGACTATAGGAATTTAAAATATAGATAGGTATGATTGGTATGAAAAAATTAAATAACCTTAAAAAACACCATGATAAAAAGAAGTTTTTTTTGTTAAAATGTCGTGTCATAAACTCCTACTATACCTAGGTACACTACTTCAAACATAAATTATAAAGAATATTCTCTTCAAAAGCACAAAAATTTACTCTGTAAATATAACAATTTAGCCACTTAAATGAATCACCCAGTACATACTGTAAACATGCAGCAATATACGACAACCCCCGTATAGGTAGTGTTTCCTTATTATTATAATAATAATTTCCAACTTTAGAAATTGGGGTGTTTAAATTGCATAACTTACGGTATATAATACTGCAGAGTACACGACACTATCGCGCCGGCCAAGTTTAATGTGTCTCGCCCCTATATTTCCGAAACTATGTTGAAAATAGTAGGAATAATAATAATAATAATATCGAGGAGGTGTAGCCGTGTAGGGTTATTTCGTAGACAGCGCGGTGTGGTTTGTGCAGCGAGTGTAGTGTGGCGCGTAAAATTCGTCGTCGTCGTCCATCGCGAGCAACACTTCGCACTCCGCCCACTCGTAGGTACCATAATATACAAAATATAATATAAACGTACAATAACAATATTTCTGTGTTTACGAATGGCCCAAGGTGATACAAAAATGAAAATAGTTCACTAAAATTCTAATTTTTACGAAACTCTTTTAAATTAATAATCTATTTTGTATGTTTATTGTTTATTTATAATATGTATACTATTTAAATAATATTTTAGCATTTTAACAAAAAATAACGTTTTATTATGCTATTATAACATTATAAATATTCGGATATTTTTGCATTCCCCAATATAAAGTATAATGAAAATAAATAAACACAAGTACCTATGTATAAACGAAATTACAAAACAATTTATATTTTTATAAAGGTACATTCCCACGAGTCACGACTGGTATACTTGGCCAATATTTGGTACTGTTGGTTACTTACTATATGCTGTTGGTACCGTATATTTGCACAACCATTGGTCAGTGGTCACTGGTTGATGAATATAGGAACTTGACAATCATACCAGTTGTCGGATCACTACACAAACTGCTTGCCCTTATAATTATTGGTATACTTGGTAAGTTGTGGGAAACCGGCTTTAAACAGAAATGTATACAACCGAACAGGGAAAGACAGTATATTGAGTATTTCTAAAAATAATTTTAACAGACTACTCAATACGACTTGGGACTTGATTTTCGTTCTTGTTTTTTTTTTATTAAACGTATGGTATCCATAATAATTAGAAATCATAATAATGTTTTAGATCTCTCTTAAATATCACTGTTCAACAAGATAGAATTTACTTTATGATTGTGTAGTATTTAAATTTTAATATATAAAGATTATTATTTAGCTAATTATATATTGACAATTACTAGCCACATAGCTTTATATGATTTTTAATTTATCTCATTTATTATAACTATTTTAATAACATTTATTTTATTATTATTTTAGTTACCATAACAATTATATTTACCAAAACATAAAAATGCCAATACTTTTTTACACACAATAATATTTTGTATATAATTTTATACAAAAAATTAATGCCTATCTTCTGTTATATTATTGAATACATTTTTTTTTAAATTTTGACTGAAAAACTGTTTTTTCTCATATTAAATTATCATTGTTTTTTTTTCTGTTTGTAAGTGTGAGTTACTCTAGCTTTTGCCGTAAATCATTATTAATTAATAATTATTATTCTGAAACATTGTAGGGACTTGATTATTGATTGTTATAATTAAAGAATTATGAAATTGAGTTAATGGACTGATTTTCATTTTATTTTGTCTGTTTAAATAAAACGTCTCTATAAATTACCACTTGGTAAACTAAAAAAAATAAATTTGAAAAATAATCATCATCGAAACTATTGTGCTTTTAATGTATCGAGTATCTGGTATTTAGTTAATGAACTTTATCAAGTGTATCTAGTATCGCGATACTCATTTTTAAGTATCTTGCCTATCCCTGTGTGTATACAATATTTTTAATAATTATAATTTATTTAAACATTAAATAGTTTGAAAATGTATCTTCCTCACTATTATTGTTAGAAGTCACAACTACTACATTCATCAAAATATTATTTATTTTCTACAAGAAACAATTTCTCGACACAAGGCAGCAAAGTTCTTCTTTTATGATAATTATTGTTATCTAAGCTACTGATCTGATAGTAAAAACCACTTTTTTAAATTGTATTCGTATTAATGCTTATCCTTGATAATGTTCCACTGTATACCTAAGTTTCTCTATATTTTTAATACCCTTATGGCTTATCCCTTGATGGCTTATGGCACAGGCTTCCTTTACTTTTTCACTAATTTGGCACCCAATTGGTAAAGTATGTAATTTTACCACGCAAATAATATAATGCATTATAATCATATACACACTTTTTGACATACATATATAGAACCAACGAATAAGTTTTATTATAATACTCGTGTACATCTGGGCAGTTTCCCAAAATTAATTTTCGAATATTTTTACAATATAATACTGAATTTTTGAAAAATACGTAAAACGATTTTTGGCTAACTCTAATTTCATTTTTGAACCACCGCGGTGGCATGGTGGGCGAAAAAAAAGTGGCGTATACGACTGTGATTTCGCCGCTAAAAACTTAAAACAATTACCTACCATTTTTTTCGTCGCTGTTGTCTTCTCGCGTATTGTTTAATAGCCGAAAAATTACGATTCACGGACGGCTGTTGATTGGTTTGATGGGAAAAAGCAATTTGGACCTCGCGGAAATGCTCCGGGCGCGCGTAATCGGGTTATTCCCAGACTTCATAAATATAATTCACGAGTGTTTTTTTTTTCTTATACTTAGGAGGGCTCCCCAGAGGCGCCCTATCGATCTGACTTTGGACCGCGAGCATAATATTGTACGGAGGACGAGGTAGGTGCGACTACGGTGCTACACGCTGCACCACACAGTCGCACGCACGCTTTTCGGCAGCGTTGACGTGACATTGGTCGTAACTACGAGTAACTGCAGCCGTAACCATAATATTAACGCGTTTTACGATATTATTATATTTTATAATAATTATATGCGTCGTCTATCGCGTCTAAAGTGTCGTTGAAAATTTAATGCGGCGCGCGTTTTACTCGTGTGTATTATTTATTATTATGACATATAATAATATATACAACCATAATAATAATAATAATAATAATACGCTCACACGGGCCGCCGCCACGGTAGCGTTTATTTTAAAGCGTCCCGTGACCGACGCCGCCGAGCGGATGCTTAAATTATTAACTAGAACAAACATAGGTGGTTTAAAAGCTGCACCCCCTCCCTCATGGCAATCCACACACATACACACACTCCAAGTTCCGACACGTATACACGTATTATATCATATTATACCGACGGCACACGATACGGTGTGATCCCTTTAACTTGCCACACTAATTTTCTGTACATTTTTGTGCTTTTGAATAAAAAAAATTTATATGAATTAAAGTATTTGTAACACTACATTTTTCAGTAAAAAATAATTATTACGCGTCCTTTTTTCATGATAACTTTTAGGTTTTTTAGTATTTTTTTAAAACTACAATCTGCAGAAACCGAATACTTTTTAATAAACGATTATGTTTAAATATCGAATATTTAATGAGTATATTTAATTTTATTAATAAGAGATTATTTTAAAGTTTAGATGAGCGGAGTAGTTGATAACAACTTTTGTCTAACCTTGCGTAACGTTTGCGTATTTTGATTTCTGATATGTTATTTTATTCACTGCAGCTTGCCTGTTCATCTTAACTTTAATTACTTAATCAATAATATAAAATATCTATTCAGTATTCATAATGATTGAAAAAATAATACTACTTCCGATTGTCAAATTAAAAATAAATGGGTTGTGGGTTGTCATAAAACAAAATTAAAAAACCTCCACTATGTAAAAAAATAATTTTTATTTGTAAAAATATAGGTTTATAACTTTTAATGCTACAAACTGCACATGAAAACAAAATAATTTACACTTATAATATTAGAATAGCCATGGTGGTAAATAGATCACTCTGTATGTAGGTACATATACAATATATATTATACATATATTAGTGACAACAAACGCTGTCGATCTATTAACCACGCCAAGATTATGCGAGACTCTGCTTGCCGCCTCCACCTAACCCGCCACCCGCCATACCCTGCACCCCGAGCGGGCTTTACGAGACGTGTCGCGAATAAGTCGCCCGCCGTGCCATCGCGTTTAAACCGTATCCGATTCACAAAAACGCCGTCATCAACGCCTCTTCCACGGTTTTCGCGTGCCTACAAATACTTTAACCACTGCAGCCATAGAATAATATGGCAGGCTGGCAGCAACTATATACAATATTTTGACGATTCGACGAGAAGATATTCTTCTATATATATATACTATATAATAATATATACTTACTATACGCCATTATTATTATTATTATTATGCCGATCTCGTTTGATATCATGTGTTTTGGGAATAAACGTATCAAATGTAATATATAAAATAGAATATAATATATGTAAATATATTATAATACATAGTATAATAATACGATTATAAAATATAATTCGTTCGGAAGATCCGTATAGGCTTCGTAGTGGTGTTTCCGTTCTGCAGGGTATATTTATTAATACGGACGACTTTTTTCGACTGTTATTTCTTTCCGCTCGACGACGTATAAAATATTGTATAATTTATTATACCTATACTTTTTTGTTTTGAAAAGTCATACGTTGGGACTTTTCCCCGTTTCTTAAGCATTGAAATCACATTTTTAAATCGTAATTTTATCTCCGAAATGAGAACAAACTAAAACAATTTTCTTGAACTATTTACTGTAGTTTGGTTGACAATAGAAAACTACTTTTCCTAAGGTTATTTTTCAAGCTCAAAAGTCTTTTATTTATTTTACAAATAAACAATTCCTTAAGAATCGATTTTCAATATCTACTTCACATTGGTCTGTCTTTCGCCGCAACTCAAAACCTAATATACCATTATTATTATTATTATTATTTTTATTATTACTCTAATATACTACAATGGTTAATTGTTTTAACACGTTTGATCATAATTATTTTGTTTTGTGCATTATTCATGGTTAGTATATTCATTAGTATATTTATTAGTTATTTTAATCACTGAAAAACATTAACGATGACATTTTTTACAATAAACTAAATGTTGTGAAAATATTTTAACAAAAACAATGTGAATATAATATAATACAAATTAACACGTGATATATCGAATTTATGTCACGGGTATGTCGTATACTAATTATATGTTGACCACCGAGCACATAATAATATGATATTACGTTTTGGACTTTTGGAATATAAGACTATATTGATGTATATAAATTAAAAATAATTTTTAGTATTGTAAAAATGAGGAGATATCGCTATTCGCTGCAAATTTGATTAAACGCCGCAACCCTCTCAAATGCATTCCCGCCCTAAAGTGGTTACGTCCGGATGAGTAATCTCTCCGCGCTCAATACCGCTCACTCCGAATAGTATACATTATATAACCTGTCGGATATTTTGATAAAATTATGTAAATATTTCCGTCTCTCGTTTCATTAAAATATTTTATTTTTCGTGTAATCTGAATGTGTAGAAATAACATAAACAATACTGTCCATGCTGGTATTGGCATACTTAAGGACCCTGGAAATTCGTGTTTTAGTTGAATCTCGTGTTCCATGCTGAGACCAGAACCAGAACATTTTTAATTCACACTCGTGCACACAGACTCGTACACAGTTTTCACATGAGTTTATTACCATTTACCACCGAGACCCATATTAAGTGAACTGAATAATAATCAGAGTAGAGTAATGGAAAATGCCAACGGCGCGGCTGACTGGCTACAGTAATTAAAGGTTTTGACTTCTGATGAATTAATTGTGATCGGGAAACGTTTCAAGAGCATAGTCCACAAGTACAACAATTTTTTATGATTCAATTAGCTTTTATTCCATTTAAAACTAAAATCTTTATATGTGTTCGTTTTTTATTTAGCCATATCTTTAAATAATGTTTCAAACATAAATATTTTTAAACCGATTGTATATTTTTAAGTAAGATTAGCTAATGATACTAAACAATTTTATATAACCTATATAAAGTACGTACCTTTATTATTAAATTATTAATTAAAATTACCATGAAACATATAATTAAGTCAGACATTTACCTAATATTTATGTGTAAATAATTTTTTATTTTTGAAAACAATAAAGTTTAATAATTTTTGACATAAATGTATTGAGCCATATATTTCAAAATGACTACATATTTTTTAAACACTGTTATTTTAGGTTATGTTTTTGACGTTTAGGAGAAATTGAGAAACAAAATGTTTTGATAGAAAAAACTTATTTATATCTCATATTATGTAGACTGTTTACATCCCACATGGCCACATGATAGAATAGTTTTACTTTCTGAAAATTCGGCTAAAAAACCGTTGGGCAATATGTGTAAAATGCGGTGAAAATCAAAAGTAATATTGAATGTCAAAAACACGTCTGGACTAGGCCAGTAGGTGTTTATAAAAAAAAATATACCTTAAATTATTTTCTACATAGTTCTTTGACCTATACAAGGTTTCAAAAGCTATTATAACATAAAACATATATATTATAGTTTTAACATTATAAATAAAAAACGTTGATATAAAATAAATGTACAAGCCAGTTGTATATTTGTATTTAAATACTGAGCATCATAGCATATCAAGAAAGCTATTTGGCTTATCTTTGATATGTTTATTATTATTGCTATTTTTTAGTGTTTTAGATAGTATACTGAATTTAAAACTGTCTGGTAGAACCTATATTCAACCGACCGGAAATTGAACGAAGATTGTACTTTGGGTAGTGTGTCGAAATTTTAAATTTCTCATTACTTTGCGATGAAATAAAAACCACACAATTCATGATTGTAACCTAAACAACACTAAAAGCTCCGTCTAGAATTGTTTTTAGAATTCGATGATTAATCGTTTTCGGATTTAAAAAGACAACACACCAACCAAGTGACCTATCCTAAATGCAATTTCCACGCGACTGAAGCGAGATAAGCAAGACAAGTACCCAACAGTGAAATTAATGTTCCGAAATGCCACCCTCTTTTTTTTTTAAGTTCAACTGAAAAGTGGAAACAAACAGTATTTTTAATTCAATAGCTGCATTTAATTACGGTCAGTTATAAAAATGTCACTATTATTCCTTTTTTATATCAAACTTTTAAATGACCAGTCATTTTTTTTTTAAACTTATTTTTTATAAGTTATATTATTTTAAAATAGTTACTACTCACTATTGTAATACAATATTCTATAAAATAAAATATGAGTGTATACATAGCTATATTATAGTATATACAGAATAATATACAGCCAACGGTCGGAGAAGCCGATGCCGAAACTTTATATATATATAGGTACGAGTAATATAGTAAGTAAAACTACTAAAACTAATGAAATCCTACACTAAATACTGAATACTAATGTACGACGTGTAGAGTAGCATACTTACAAAAACACGTTTGTATAGATATTATTTTATTTAACTTGTTAAATATTGATTTAGGTACTGCAGCTATTTTAGGTATGTGTTAGATATGCTATTATAATATTAATTCAATTATTTACAAAAGCTACCTACATGATTAAATTCTTCAGCTAATTTTTTGTATTGAAAAATGTATAGTGATATGAATTGTTAATTTTTGGTAAATTTCATTACATCACCGCTGTTTATTCATTATTATCAAACTACGAATACAAAATAATCATTTATCTTATTTTTCGATTTACCGTGTTTCAGACTTAGGTACTATTTTGTGTCTAGTAATATATAGCGAGAACTTGATATGACACAAATCAAATGTTTTGGTATAGGATAACCGTTAACTGTCACATATAATTCGTTTGTGTATTGTATGTTTAGACTATAATACTGCTGCTGCTGTCAACAACAAAATATTTTTATTCGATTATAGTACGACGCAATTTAATATCATACAATGTGTCTAAAACACATTGATCTGCAGTAACAATTAACAAATTAAAATAAATCGATCAAGCAATTTTGAAAAAATTAAACAAACATGTTGATTAAAAATAGCACAACAAAAAATTAGACATTCATAAACATACAACCGGAAACATTCGTTATAATTTTTTTTAACGCTTTGTACTTTTTCTTTACCTCTATACAAATGTTACTATAAAATCGGCAATTTGTCTGCTTATGCCACATGTTTATTTCTACGAAGCCGTTTGATAATAAATCTGTTAATTACGTACAAATCCTCAGCGAGTGAAACGACGATTAAGATTTGCCGCCGTTTTGACGAGTTGCCAGAGTTCCTAGGTATTAAGTCAAGTTTGAAAAATAACATTACCGTTAAGGCGAAGGCTGTCAATGTTTAAAAATACTGACAATAGTTTATGATATTCATGCTAACATATTTTTAACAACCAACTAAAACTTGTACATAATCGACATCGAGCTTTTCCCTTCCCACCGTACCGAAAAAACTTTTTTGCTCAAAACGGATTTACAACAGAAATAATATACATTTATACACGCATATATGCAGTGCATGTGTAAAATTTTTTTATTTATTTTTTTTTGCTGCCATATTTCCCTTATACCACTACAATCCATCGACATAAATTTGAATGCGAACCTTCAAGTTAATCTGTGATTTATTCCCTGGGCCGCGAGAGCGTGTGCGCGTATACCCTGGGGATTCTGTACTCTACATTAATCCTCCCTCCATTTCGTTCTCTCCAACTACCTCTCTCACTCGCTCTTCCCTTCCCTTCTATCTACTTTCCACGCCACAACATGACGCAGCCCCGAAATTGAACTTCACCCCCTTCAGTTTTGTTGTTGTTGTTTTTTTTTTACACTAAGCCACTCACCCTCCTCTCACAAGGGTCGTTGCCGCCATATGGGGCCCGATCACGTTCTTCGGAACTTGTGTTTAACACGTTTTCAAAAAACCATTATTTTTCCAGGATCTCTAATTAAATGGTCGGCGGATGAACAGGTGCACTTGGTGTGGTTCCAGATAGCTCGGCAACATGCGCATTGGATTTCGGAATTGGCCAAAGTAAGAAGTTCTTAACAATACAATCCTAAAGTGTGCATTGATAGTCTGAAACCCATAAAGAGCTGGCACGAATATAATTGTTAGACAAAACGACCAAGTATATATTACTTTATACAAACATCATAATCTCTTAAATCTCCACTCAGCCGTGAATCTTGAGTTCTCTGAAATCCAAATAAAATTATTTTTTAATGTGTGTAGGTTAGGCCATATTAATATAATATATTTTAAGATGATAATTTAGATTTCAAATTATAATGCAATGATTATTAATATTTACCTTAGATATAATATTTTGTTCAACTTAGGTAGGTACTAGGTACTTACTAAATAATAAAAATCCTTCAATAACAGTTTGTTAGTTTCTTTTTTTTAATATTTGCTCATAAAAAGATTAAGTTTTCAAATAGTTTGCTGCAAATATTTAAAAAATCGTTACTTCCAAGTTCCATTTGTAATTATTTTTAAATTATAATTCAGAACTTAATATGGTAAATAAAACAGTAGTATGTTATCTACTAAGACCCTTTTAATCATTTATAATCGTTCAGCCGTGAAAAACTTTAGTTAAAGACAATGCCTCACAACTTTTGAAAATACTGTATGAGTAGAATTAAAATTTACTTTCCTTGTAAACTTAAAGTTTAGGATAAAATTACTTTTATAACTTCTGGCTTCATGAAAGAAGTAAACTATTCTCTTCGTTGATTACTTATAAATAGTTATTAGACATAGATTTTATTTAACCTTTTTTTGATGAAATAATTAAATAATATTCTTTACCTAAATATTTATCGTATTTTTTTAATATTCTTATATAGTTGTATAGGTACTTGAAATAATAATTAATAACCTAGTCATATCATTTTATGAAATAGGATAATATTAAAAAATAATGTATGTTATGTTTTTTTGCATTCAAATATAATAACTTTAATATAAAATATAATCACCTATTGCTACAGATAAAAATAATATCTCTCAAAAATCAAAATTTAAAATGTCTTAAATTTGAATTAAATACATATATCAAACATAATATTTACCTATAATTAATCTTTTTACCATAATTTTTCTTATAAATTTAAAAATCAAATTATAAAACAAGAAGTCTCAAAATGTATTCGATACGAATGTCAAAATTTATAACCGAACTCAAGAAATGTTACAGGATTAATTTATCATCAAAAAACTTGTTACGAATGGCAATATTGTATTATATTATGTTTTTTCCGTCGTGAATATCTCGTCACTGAATGTTTACGATAGAAAAAAAAATAATAACAATATAACTGAAATTCTATACAACATGTCATTTTATATTGAAAAGGTAATACTTCTGAAACTTGCTGGGCTTTGTGTTTTGACACATTTCTAAGTCCTACATAACATATTAACGTTTCGTTTGGCTTTTAGGATTTCCAACCACACGTGTACATAATAAAATATATTGTGTTTGGTTCTAGAACAATTTCCTGTTTCACAGAACATCACCGGACGGTAACGAACTGTGGATGTACAAACGTTTAAGGGGTGAAAGCACATCTACTGTAGACTCCCCTCATACGTATACAGGGGCGGGAGGTCTAGTGATACGCGACGATCATTTGTTAGTCGTCAAAGAGCATAGCCTACCATTTTGGAAATTGCCCGGAGGTTATGTAAATCCTGGTGAGCATTTTGTACTTTAATAAGGTTTTATTATCCCGACGGTTGGTTCATATTCACATATACATAATATAATATACCTACGCGTTTACATATTTATGAGGTAATCCTTAGTGTAATTAAAAAAAATACAAATGGTAATTACATGACTAAAAAAAAAAAAATTAGTCGGTGAAAGTATAAAAGTGAAATAAAACTGATTTTCCTGTAAAAAAAATCTCATACCTATTTAAAAGGTTATTAAAATAATGGTAGTTAATTTCGTGTTTGAAATTATTTCAATACGTGTCAATTTATTCGGCTCATTACGCACGATTAAATTATTATATTATATGAATGTCGTAAAACCGTGGTTTTTACTTTTTTCTGTTCTAATTTAGCAATGTCGTATCTAAAACTATATAGGTATATTATTATACGTGGATACTGGATGCAATAAATTTGTTTAATTGTTTTTATGATTTTTCTTGTCCTTGGCCGCAGCATAATAGGGCATTATAATAATAGCTGATATAATATCGGGCCAAAAAATATTCGATTTAATCACTATAATCCATTATCGTTTTTATTTGTGATATTCTGTGATATTGCCACTAATGATCAGTGTTCATGTTATTATTTTACAAACCGGAAACCCGATATTTTATTTTTTTTTATTAAATAATATACTGGCGACCCGTCATATTTACACGCATATTATTATAATATTCACAGTACAATAATATTAGTAATTCGCATTTCTATATTCGTACACCATATTATAAGGATAAAGTAACACGCAAACGTACGTGTTGAATGCTCGATAATATTACAGCGGATAACAATAATTATTACCCGTCTATTTATTATATGGTATATAAGTATACAATAATAATTATAATAATATATATGATTTACATAATATTTGTACGTGAGATGTATAAATAATTGATTGAACTCACGTAGATATTTATCCTTTTTTCTATATCATATACGTGACGTGTAAAGGATTTATTTTCGGTGGATGAATCACTTAACCCTCATATATACGCCACTGTTGTATATAATATATTAATATGTATATGTATTATGTATTTTATTTTTTAAGGAGAAAATATCGGTGACGCTGCCATTAGAGAAGTATTTGAAGAGACGGGCATCAGAGCCGAATTCGTATCTTTAGTGGCGTTCAGGCACGTTTTAAGTGGGAGTTTCGATTGTGATGATATGTATTTCGTTACAAACTTGCGACCGTTAACTTTCGACATTGTGATTGATAAAGAGATATCAGAAGCTAAATGGATGAAGGTAATTTAGAATTGTCTTACCTATTCGGCGAGAATGCTTAAAAAAAATCAAATAAAAAAAATGACGTCATTAAGCCCGTGACTTCCTTGCAGCAGATTTATGACACTTTTTAATATCCTTCCTGGTCCCTTCCGACAATTGAATCACCTATAATCTCACAGATGTTAATCTGCCAAATTAACACTTTCCATTGGCTCGTTATCTCTAACTTTAAATTGCTTCGACGGGGATATAATCCCTTTATGTTGAATACTAAAAAAACTATTATTCCAAAAGTCGATATTTCAAGAGATGTACGAAGTTTTAAGGGTAGGTAGTAGATATAGGTACTCTGACGAATATTCCAGCATACAATTTTAATGAACGTTAAAACTTTTACTGCAAAACTAAAAAAAACAAATATTATAAAATCGTTTTTTCCAACGCAATTCCCTTAAATTAAAATATCGGTATCTAATCAAAATTGTTTTAATTGCCTTTAAAGTATAATCACAAATTGACATTTCGATTCAGATAAATTTAAAGTTTTTATATTGGTTTATTGCTTAAATGAAAAACAAATACCGTTTATCTATCTGTACTTCTATAGATATAATGATAATAATATAAGTATATATAATATATATATATATTATATTATAATATATATATATTATATTGTATGCATCGGGATCACACAGTACACAGGCATTATAATTATTTATGTACTCGGCAGTTAGCACTCACATAAAGATAATTGCATAAAACTGAATATAATATTGAGATAATAATAATATAATAATCGCTAAAAAATATATTGCAACATTCTTTACCTATTCAAACAATTTAAATTCATTTTTTATATTGAATATATAATTAATAACATCATAATCTATGGACTATGGACATAAGGTTAAAAATCCTATTTACTCAGTTGTATTCTTTAATTTACAATATAATATGCTTAACTTAAACTAAGTTGTATAATGTTGCTCTTTTTTTAAGGATGATGATGGTTATATTTAATATTGAATAATATCTGGTTCTTCTTCTATCTGTTGTAGTTTTTGATTATCAAATCCTCGTATTATTTTTGGCATTCAATTATGATATTATGCTTATCAACTTGGCATAACTTATTCACATAATTTGTGTGGATTGTTTTTGGCCATGAGATAATTGTGTGAATGTGTGGCCTTTTCGAAGGCGATTTATAATTATTTCATCTCTCCTTTTTAGACCCAATTTTAAATTTAATCTGTTTAACATTTATAATAGCTTTTCTATTGCATTAGTTGTTGATACTTAAATTAAAATGATATATAAATCTATAGGTTGAAGATAATTCATGATCTTAAATTTAAATATTATTTATAATTTTATTACATTGTTTATGAAAAAACTATACGTTTGTTAAATAATTATATTCAAGTAATTGTGTGGTAGATATGTTTAAATTAATTAATTGTCGTACCTAAATGTATCGGAATTGGATAATAAGTAATAACCTAAGAAATACTAACTTGATAATACAAAAGCAGTTTCTAGATATGAATTCAATAATAAAAAAACTTTATGATTTCGTACAATTAAATGAAATACATAGTAATACTTGCGCTTTTCGAAATTCAAAATATATGAATTGTACTCGTATAGGTAATATTTTTATACAGATGATTTACATTATAAATATTATTAGGTATTTATGGCAAACTGTAGTTCACGATATAAAGTGAATATCAATGATGATCATTGTAATTTCGAATAATTCTTGTACAGTGTACTTATACCAAATCATTGTCGACCAATTAAAAACATTTTTTATTGAGATCGAGGGAAAATTGTACCATAAATACGCAGGATGATAATATATAGGTGTACCTACTATACGGACTAATAAATTCATCGTACAAGAAAGTCACACCTAAAAATCCAATAATATAAATTACATATTCTTGTCATGTTTCGTAAACAGTAGATATCTCCGTGACTCCGTTTTATTATTGTTTTCTTCTTTTATTTATTTTTTGTTCTTTTTCTTTAGTGCGAAGACTTTATATCGAGTCCAGATGTTGGTGAACACAGCCGTTTTTTCGTCAAAACGTTTATCGAAAATTCTAAAAACGGCATCACGATGAAACCTAGTAAAACTATTCATCAATTTACCAATAAAGAATTTATCAGCTACATAGCATCCTGCAGTACACCGACAGATTCTAGTTCAGATATTTAAACGCACATTAGCGGAAACAATTATTTTCAATACGTTAATTATTATTAGGTGAATGCGTGAATGTACATACATTACACGCCTATGTTATTATTGTTTGTGTAGGATTGTAATACATATATGTATACTATTATTATTGTTTTTTATTTATATTATATTATATTATATTTCCACACGTCATTAGCTGCAATTCTGAATGCTTGCAGACAAACAGCCTAAAATAATTATGACACCCATAATATACATAATATAAATCACGTAAGCGATATAATAATCTGCAGGTGATGCACAGATAGGTAATATACGCTGTCAGGTTGTCTGCAAGTCGTTATATTATATTCTCGTGTAAATAAAATATTTTTTTGTGTTAAAAAAACGGTGCGCCGTGTGATTTAAATTTTTAAAGCAATTACAATGCGTTCTTATACATAGGTATTACACAGTACTGCAAATTGCAATATACGAGTAAAATAATATACTGAATAATAGAGAGCAAAAAAAATTCCATATAATTTGGTTTTTTTGTTTAAATTATTGATTTAACCTTTATCTACATAATATAATGCCGACCTAATTTATTAGCGAATACTCTGATTATGAATAAAATACAAATCACCTTTGTACGATTATATTATATACATTACATATTATTATTATAAATTATAATGTACACATGTAAAAACGTAATAATATAAATAATATAATATCCAATTACTGTATCGCTTTTATATGGTTTTCGAATCGTACGACACGCGGTTTGTCATGGACATGTTCAATGCAACAAATTCCAAAGCATTCGTGTTATAATAATAATATGTATTGTACGTATGCGTAATTCGCGTCTTATCAGATTGTATGACCATCCGATTATGTACACATTTACAGGTGTGTGTAATGTGTACTACACGCGTATCACATTGTTCCATAGTATATTATATTATGGGATTATCGCTACTATAAAAGTTAGGTTTCCGTTTTATAATATTTTTCAAGCGGCGGTCATCGTATCACATCAGACGTTCTTATAATTTATAATACTATACATTATGAGTACATTGCATCATCACTTATAGTCAACATATGTTGACGCGCAACCTTAAACCGTGCGTACGACTACCTCAATGGTCGTATTTATATTTTATATTTTATAATTATATTTTATATACAGGATAGTTTTTTAAGCATGCTCAACCTCATTTTTCCGTTTGATAGTAAATGTATTCGAATTCTGACCTAGAACTTTTAAGTTTACCTAAAAATTATATTATCAAATTCCTATTATTTTTTATACTACTTAAGGGGTGTTCTGTGTTGATATAAACTTCCATTATTCAAATGATAAGTCCATTTTTTACTGCAAATTATTTAGTGGATAATTTTCTTGACATTTTTTATGTATCTAAATCAAAATTCTGATGAGAAGTTTCTGAGTTATTAAAATATTTATATACTGAGGATAATAATCCTTAAAAATATAAATTTCATGTAATATTAAATGTAGTAGGTATTTACTATATAGGTACTGTTGGATCATTTTTAAAAATGATCTACATTGATAGACCAATAATAATTACTACCTAACATTTTAAAATCATCTAAGTGCCCGTATTACAATCGTTGAACTAAGGTTAAACCACCAAATTCGGCTGGTAAAATCAGTGGGTTAGGCTTAACCGAGATTTAAACCATGATTGTAAAACAAGCCCCAAGCCCCATATCTACTGGTTAAGTAGATACATTTCCATATTATAATACATTATCCTTACTGAGTATATAAAGCTATATAACTCAAAAACTACTGGTTCAAATTTTGAACTTGTTCAAAATTTTCAAAAAAAATATCTGCTGAATAATCAAAAATAAAAAAGGGTGTCCTTATTTGAAAAACAAAAGTTTCTATTGTCACAAGATCATCCTTAAGTGGTACGAAAAATCTCAAGTATTTGAAAATATGGTTTTCAATTGTATTTAAAAATGAGAAAAATCAAAATTAGAATATATGCATTATTTAAGAATAAAAATAAGACGAGCATGCTTGAAAAATCACCCTGTATATATATTGTGTTTTGGCTCTGGCTATTTTTTTTTTCTTCGGTTAAGCATTTTTATCTCAAACTCTACGATGAGTGCATGTAATTAATAAGAAACGCAGCCATGATAATTTATTATATTTTTCTATTGATTTTCGATATTATTAATGTAATGATGTTATAGTTCGTGAACTGTGCGGCTGTATTCCAAGTTCTAACACACTAAGAAACTGAAACGAATATAACGTCATGTATAATATTATTTAATTTAATATGTACTTGGGTCGATGATATTCTTTTAATCAAGTACGATTCTAAGAAGTTTTTCGATAAAATAATATTATTTGGAATAAGTACACACAAATTATATATTATGTCTGTATACTGTATATAATATATTAATATGACGTTTTTATGTTCAAAGAAAACGATAAATATAATAATTAATAAATGTAAAAAATACAAATTAAATGCATAATTATTAACGGCATTCAATTAGAGATATTATAATATAGTGTTACAGTAAAAATAATGTGAAACCACGACGATAACATTTGACCACATTCGATAATAGTATGAAGTCTGAACTGGTAACAACTAACAACCATAATTATTATTGCAACAAATACTTTGCCTATGATGCTATTTTTCATTAACTATTATTTATGGCCAAGTGCTATACTGACCAGAGCAATTGTATGAATTTAGATTTCATTGTTTCGACGAAAACATTGTAAACTGAAATTGTTATTAGAATATTATGATAAAACAATTAATTAATATAAAAGGTGTCGGGCACATTATACTAATATATTCAATATTATAGAACAAGGTAAGTATATGTAAATAATGATAATATAAATGACATACATATATAAAATAAGGCTTGGCGAGAAAACAAAATATGTGAGCAATCCCATGTTGCATGTCTCACAATAAGAACACGTAATAATGTTTTGTTGCACTTAAAATGGATGGTCACAAATTTTTTTTCTATTGCGATTCTTTTTGTTTTATTTATTACCATTATTATTATTATTATTATTATACGTCACAGAATTAGCACTTTCATTAATTTTTAATGCCGTTTTCGCCTGACAACGGCTTATTAAATCCAAAACTATATTTGTTGAGGAAGGAAACGTGTGTAGGTAGCGATAAAACAATATTTTTACAACGGCCATAGCCGTTAATTAGAACAAATAGCGCTTTACACACACACACACACACACACACACACACACAAACACACACAAATACACAGACATACACCGATGTTGAACGAGTTTTGTCGTAAAACTGTGATAATCGGTTGTAATGTTGCATTATAGATGTCGTATACTCGTATGACGTATATATATATATATAATATTATATTATTATTTATTACATATTATATAGTACGCGCGAGTTTTTTTCTCACGTCTGTCGATTTTTGTGTATCTTTGTCTTAGCTCTTGGCCAAACATTCTCTAAGGCCTAAATCATTTAGAGATTATATTATATCATATACTTCCAGCTAAATGACGTAGAAAAATATGAGTATTTGAAAATATGATCATTGAAAGGTCTAAGTGAATATTATACATGAAACTGTTAAATATCAAGATTAGAAAAAATTGCATACCTAATGATAAAAAGTGTGAACAATGAGTATGTCTGGTGAATCACTCTGTATATACTATAACATGTCATATTATGTATCCATTTCCCGAGTGGCGTTCAAATTCGACTATATTGTCCTCTCTTGCAGCCAAATATTATAGTAGGTATATACCACCCTTATATGTATATATAATATTATAATAAATGTATGTACATAAACCTGATGTATCTATATATATACCTACCTATAAGTTATAACGTGCATGAGTATAGCGGTTACGTATTATTATTATTATTATTTTTTTTTTTAAACATGAGCTTTTTTTGTTTATCATTTTGCACAGAAATGTAATTTCGACGATTTCACTAAAACGTTTCCGTTCGAAAACGCACTTTAATATTCCTAATGTACGAACGTTTCATGTTATGACGTGTATACATACACCTACATCGAGTACGGCGGTTCAACCTCTGCGATTTGTATGTATGCAGTATTATAATATATAGGTACACCAATACACCATACTTGCGTATTATCATACTAACTTTGTGTACAGCCAGTGTATAGGTAGAGTTGGAGGACGATAAAAAAAATATATACACACGCTTAAATGCGTAATATATTCATCTAATTATTAAGTCGAAAATTATACAGCGTGTTATTATTTTATGACACATTAAATACACTTGGGTATTTCTTTTTTAAATGTTCAATAATTTTTTTTCATAATTGTGTGCGTTTAATACTTAATAATAATAATATGCAGTGCATATTATTATTTATATTATGCAGGTATACGGTTTTTACGAATATAATATTATTATAGTATTTTTCTTTAAATGTATAATACAGTAACGACTGTGTACAATAATACGTTTGTATGTATATAGGTACCTACGTATGAATATATGATTTGTAACGGTGATATTTATTATTCAGATGTTAATAATAAAAATAAATGGATACCATTTCTTATTAACATTTATTCTTGTTTTAAATGTCGACCACTATATATTTCGATTTCACGTATTCTCTGTGGAGCAGAATATTTTTTGAAGAATATCGATGTGTAGGTATAATATTATATTAATATGTTACGATAAAAGTACGGGTATCGTTAAAGGTATTACCAAATACTGTCGGCAAATGTCTTATTTATTTTCTATTTTATTTTATTTGTTGATCGGGTTGTGCTAAATTTATTTTCTACACACAAGCTTGGATTATTCTTTATTTTTAAAAAGTTATTGTTTGTTTCTTTAAAATAAGTAGTTAAAAAAATTGGTTTATAATTTTTTTTTAGTGAAAAAATTATGAATAATATTTTTAAAATACGTTATTTAAATGTGTGTACCTATTAAGGATATAATAACGATACTACGTCAATAAAAATATATTTTGGAGATAATATATATTGGGGCTATCGTCTATCAGCTATCGGCTACCTACGAATTACGATGACTTGAAAATTTAAGTGATTAATATTAATCCATCAACATTATACATTTTTTTTAAATTATCCGAGTATAATAAGTACCTACTAGATTAAATAGAACAATCTACATCTTTTTATAGTTTTGTAAAGCGATTTTTAAGGGCTATTATCCATATTAATATTATATTATACATTTTATTAATTCAGAAACCACTTTCTAGAATTTTGATTTAGATACGTCAACATTTTCCAAAAATCATCTGCTCAATAATGTAGTTAAAAAGGTTTTTACCCATTCGAAAATAGAATTTTGTATCACCACGGAAAACTCCTTATAATTAACGGTGTAAAAATAATAAGCGTTCTAAAATATGTGTACTTAAAAATTCCAAAAATTTGAATAAATGGCTTACTAAGGGGAAAATTGAGATGGACATGCTTATTGGTGGTGAATCACTCTGTATAATATAGTATTTTCAGTTTCCGTTTCGGTTGTTTCGAACGCAATGCGCAAAGCGCAATCGCCTACCACCACCGGTTATAATAGGTGATAACTATATTATAATACGCGTGTGTAATGTGTAATATTACATTATGTATAAATTAAGTTTGGATTTCGCGGCGGCAGACCTAAAAACAATGGTTCTAAAGCGTCACACTCACTTCGCTGCACGATGATAATAATTCGTCCGTTAATGCGTCGTTGAGGTATATTATATATACAGTTTTTACACGTTGTACGCAATTATCGTACAGAAACGTTAACGGTAAACGCTGTGCAGTACCTACCTATATACATCATATTATACATATATATTATGTATATACTTTCCCGCACCGATCATATAATATTATCGTCCATTATAAATAATATGCGGAAAACCGTCGCCGCTCAGCTAGCTCTTTTCCCGTTTGGCGTGTAATGATTCATCATTCATATTTGAACGAGGGGAACTCGATGTATTATAATGTAATGTAAAAAGTGTCGAAAAAATACATTTATATGAAATTTCCGATGACGCCCTACAGAAATGTATTTATATTACATTACGGTTTCTCCACGCGGTTTTCGCCTACAAAAATATTTGTATACATTTCAATTTCAAAGCTTGTATAATATAGTAAGTTGTATAATGTAGATACCTGTGTATTATTATTATCACGATAAATTAACCAATGTAAAAACCATATCATCACATCTTAATAATAAAATGTATTTATCTATTAGGTAGGTACCTACTGAACTCTGAAAAACAAATAATAATTTTAGAACAATACAGTTTTGACTTTTTTATTCAATTGTCGTTGTTATGCACAATCGGGCATTATATACCACGGTTTAATTATTATTATAATACCTATATAATATTATGTCCCGCTCGAATCACGACAGACCGATTGTTCGAAATTACGTGTGAAAAAAAAAACCATGTTATCAAAATAAATGCAATATAAATGCGATGAAGTTGGAATCGGACGTCGTCGTATATAACATTGGAAAGCTATAATATACGCCCTGGAGGATGTGGAAAAACAAATCCTATACAATCCTAGCCCCCTAATATTATTATATATGTTACGGTTTTCGAACAGCACGGGCGTGCGCACGCATAAGCTATTTTATGGATTTCGATAAACGTTTATTACCTTACATGTATACGTTATTCCGGCTACACTTATATTATATACGAGTAGAGTATACGGTTAAAATCACACACTCGCACACATACACATACATAAACAAAATCTGCGGACATTTTTTTGTGGGAGGGGGGGGGGCTTGATAGGACTTAGTTGTCCACTCGTCCCCTCCCCAAAAGTTACTGGGCTTAGATTCTTAGCAGTTGGCTCTCTAAAAGTTATGGATATATTGAACCTAAGCTATCATTCTATATAATTTTACTTATCGTTGCATAAATAATAATCACAACGTTTTGAACAATGTTGTTCTGAAAATATCCTTAAAATGTATGCAAAAAAAATTTCGTATTCTGAACTGTATCTACTTTAAAACGTATATTTAAATATACTATTCTACTACGTTTTACCAAATTTCCGACTACGACACAATGACACATAAAAACAAGGCGATCTTTGTTATCACAGTACGGTCATTAGTTTTTCAAATGTACCTATATGTGCTTATGAAAATATTTTTCTTCGTTCAATTTAAGTCATTAGATAAGTATACAACATTTAAATGCTTATAACTTATAAGTTATAAGTAGTGTAACTAATTGACTACTACAGATTCGATGTTCGATTTTTGTACATCGAATTTCTCATATTCTGAACCGGTATTATGAAATAAAAAATATATATTAAATGTTGTAATTTAAAAAGGGTAAACATCTTATATTTTAAGACTATAAAAAAAAAAAAACAAAATTAATATTGTGTTCAATTTTTTTTTTTTGAAACCCATAAATTAACCATGAAAATGACTATTAAGTGATAAAAAAACACACTGTAGGTATATTATAATATACGCATATTATCCTGCACAAAGGAGTTTTCTCGACATAAAACATGATTTCATCCACGCGGAATAATAAATAAGTACCTATCTTGTCCATTTGGATACAGCTGCAGCAGACAAGTAATATAAAATGACGGCAGTTTTCTGCATACGCAAAATATTATTACGATGGCTGTATAGTTATACCGGCAATAATTTAATAATAGTATAAGAGATCCGTTTTTTATCCCACGTAAATCGCCAATCGATAATATTTAATTTTCGTCCCATCTACAGGAGGTAGCTGCCAGCTGGTATAATAATAATAATAATAATAATAGGTACCTACTCACTCTCATATTTTATATGTTTGTGTTCGGCATGGCTGGTACCTAGGTATTACCTATGTGATTTGAGTTTATAATTTTATCTATTCAGTGTTTTGCACATTTCGTCGCGTTCGGTAACGAACATTATTAAAACCATTATTATTATGATCATCACCGTCGAACGTTTTTGGGCTGACCTTCCGAAAAGACAACGCGAAACTCTATTGAATATTAATATATAGAAATTATAGCTATACGATGTATTTTGTAAGTACTAGTGTACTACTTAATACTTATGTGTGTATGACTGTGCAGATAAGCTATATTATATTACTGTGTTATCCTTGTAATTGTTATTCATAATTCACACATCAAACATTTTCTAACTGATGACTTTATTATTAAATAAATAATATACCTTATATTTATACATTATCATCAGGGCTCGCCAGACTTATAGCACTTAAAATAATTAAAATAAGCGCTTAAAAACATCATTATTAGCACATCAATAATCATTTAAAAAACTTACATTCTAGCAAAAATATTTATCAGAAAAAAAAACTTTCTTTTTATATAATAAAGTAAGTACTAGATATAATTTGTATAACTGTGCTAAAAATAATGATTAGGAAAAGTTTCTAACTAAAAAATAAATATTTATATCGGAAAAAAAAATCAAACGTGGAAGGCTACTGTCAACTTGACATCGTAGATAAAATAAGAATTATTTTTAATTTTAATTCTATCAAAATCAACTTTACAGGTGAAAACCATAAAAAAGTAGAAAAACTGGTAAAAAAGCAAAAATAATCAGAAAAACTGGAAATAAGCATTTTTTTGAAAAATCGTTGATAAAGCAAAAAAAAGCACTCAATTTCATAATTGAACGTGTTGGAACATGACATACACTAACATAGCACTCTGCTACATTTTAAGTCTATACATAAAAATAAGCAAATGCTTTAAGTCCAGAGCCCTAATTATTATATTGCTTATATTATATTAATGTATAATACATATATAATCATATTGCTAATACACTATTATAGAGGATTAATTCAAATATGAACTTTTTAGGTATACTGGTAAATACAGTGATATCAAATACGCAGGCATTTGACAGTTATCACAGTTTTAAATAAATTAAAATAAAATAAATAATTAACTAAAAAGTTTAAGTTGGAAATTATAATCAGATTATTATTTTATTTTATTTTTATTTTTCATCAATGACTTTAATTTTAGTTGCTGAGCGGAGCGAATACAGTTAGTATATTGATTTTACAATTATGTGTGTTCTTAAAATTAATTTTTCATTTGTGTCTGAAAATAACTTTTTCCAGTGGGAAAAATGCTTTGATCATTAAATTTAGAGAGAGCTTTCTGGTAGCAAATTGGTCATTGGATCTATAGTTGGTACTTTTGGGAGGTCAAAATTGAAAATTCCCAGTATATATATAAAAAAAAAGGAAAAACAAAAACAATATGAACATTTGTTAAAATTGTAATATTATTATGAAATAAACTATATAAAGCCATCAAGTAGGTAACCTTTCTGCTGTATACATTAGATATCAAGTGTATCTCCTCATTACCTTAGTTACCAAAAAGTTACACCGTCTTCGCTCATAATCATTTTTCATGGTATACAATGATTTATTATTGAGTTTAAATTTAATAGTTAATACATCCATTGCAGTGTACTCAATGGCCAGGTACACTCGTCATTTATAAATACTAGTGCTGCTATAATACAGCACCGCGGTTACCTACTTGACGGGCTTTTTTTTTGTACAACAGTCAATAGTTGTAATTGTCCAGTTCTGTATTTATAGTGTTTACCGTCGTATCGTACCTACATTATATATCGCACTCATCAACTTATGGCGTCAAGTGATATTTCAGACGAAATAATAATGCTATACAGGTAGATAATGTAATATTTAAAATCGGATCATGTCTCGTAATAAAATATCAAAACGAAATTTATCAATTTCTTCGTCACCTAGATCATCTCCTTCAATCGAGCAAAAAGAAAAGTAAATTGTTTGTTTCTCCAAATATATATTATTTTTCCTCTGAGGATATAGGTAGTCTCTTTTAGTCTTTACCAAAAGTGTTCATCCGTCACAGAACCACGCGTTTCAAACTCAATGCGTGATCACTGGTCACGAACGATACGAACATGCCACCAATTTAGAACAGTTATCTTGTGATTAAGTCACCAAGACTATCTTACTGAAGAGTGAAAAATGTTAGGTATATGTTGCATACTCGTGTACTCACTAAAAATACTCTATGTTTTAATGCTTATTTTGCTAACTATAAAGGCTACCCGTCATATAAAAAGCTGAAATGTTCTCACGACAATAAATGCTCTATTCCGTCAACAATAGATTTACGCAAAATATAATGTCTACAAAATATGTTTAGCTAACCAATAAGGTTCCAGATGTCCATACTCAAGCCAAAAAAAAAACATATGCAGAAGTAACTAACCACAATCCACCATAAAAAACCATCCATAATATTTTATTTTATTTTATTTAAAGTTAAAACACAAAAATCCACTAATTAGTAATTACCCTTTTATCATCATCTTAAACACAACTGTCGCTAAAGCCAATATATTTCCTTAATATCTTTTCTAATTTAATATTTCCACAATATTATTATCTTCATTGTCAGTTCTTAAAATTCCTTCATATGCAATATACCTAAATACCTAATATTATATTAATTTACTTGTAAATTTTAATTGTTCTCCGGCTTATTTTATTCTGTTGTATAACTATAACTATGGATATCATTATTATAATATGATTTATTACTATTATTATGTATATTATATTACCTTTACGCTGTAAGCTATAATTGTTGAGCTATAATAACTATTTGTAAAAAGCTAATAAATAATAATAAAAAAAAACATTAATCCTCATTTTAAATAGAATATAATATTAATGCATTCCTTTCCTACTTTTTATAGGTGGGCAATATTAGTGGGGTGCAGACAAAAACTGCACTTAAAATTAACTGTACCATTAATAAATATTTTAATATGTGGATCGCTAGATAATACATGGAAAAAAAGGACAACAGCAGTAAAAAAAATATTTTAGTAGATAATGTTTATTAAATATATCTTATAGAGGTATAAATGTATACTATAATTGGATTGCATCAAGGCTATGAATATATAAAAATTTATAAAACTTTGGACCATAATACAAGGTAGATACTTAAAAAGTCAATAGTGTTTTGTGTTTTCACAAGATGATGCTTATAGACTATAGTATAGGTACCACAAAGATCTACACAAACTGTTTATACATGGTGAATTAATTTTGAAAGAATGTGGTATTGTAGTATTTAACATAATAAAAGTAAGTATATAATATGGGTTTACTCATGGAAGGGGGTCATGGGATTTAAACCCCTCCCCCCCCCCCATTGACGGTCTCTATAGTTTATACGCGCCCGCTGTTTTATGCACCGAGGGATCTCCTACATATGTTCCTAGAAATTATTCACGACCCCCCTCCCACCTATTGACAATTCCTGAGAACTCCACTGACTTATTATATTGTAATATACGCAAAACAGTTGGTAAAATTTACCATACAATTTCTCATCAGTTTCCTATCATAATATCACTACCTACCAATGGGCCAAATGAAGGTAGGTAGTTTTCTTTAGTTTCAGAATATATTATAATACTTTACTTTTGTCATATAGCTTACATGTCTACATGTTCGGAAAGAACGATAATTTTGTATTAGATCGTAACATATGTCTGCGTTGTTCTGTGAAAAAACTACCTGAATTATTTCAAAATTTGTTGATTTGCTATTTTTTATGTAATTCTTAGTATTTTTTAAACGTAAGCCTGCCATAAAAACTCTCCCATTAAAATGTTATCTCTATGAAAGAAGGCCAAAAAATAGATAAAATAGATTTGAAAAAACAATTTTTTGTAGGTAAGTACCTATATTTTTTATATTAATTTAAATTTATTTTATACTTTACATTCAATATTTAAATGGAATAATCATAAAATTAATTCATCCATTGACCCTTAAAGTGTGGGGGGATAAATACGTTATTCAAATTTCTTAAATTTAAAATTTACAGTTGCAATTCTTAAACTTTTACATACATAAATTTTACAAATTATAATAAGGCATTAATTGGGCGTATTAAATAGGGTATCCATAATTATACATTATTTCTTTTTTAAATTAAGAAAAATAAAATTTCATTCCCATACACACCACGGGTTATGCATGCGTTTTTTTTACTATTTCCAGTATCTATTTAATAAAAACAATAATTTATTATATTTTAATAGATTATTTAAAAATGTTCTTATACTTTATTAGATATCAAATATCGATTATTTTTAGATATTATATCGTTTAACTAGGTATAAAAAATAGTATTGAATTAATATAGATTTATTATATATATATATATTATATAGTATATAAATTGTATACATGTTACCTATACATTAATTCGAACTCTTTATAAAATAATGTGTTATTAATATTTCCTAACAAAATGTTTGCATCCATAAAACTTTGTAGCAAGTTCGTGTTTTTAAAAAAAATTATCCATTTAATATTATTCCAAGTATGTAAATAATTTAACTTGAGTGCTACGAGTATTTAGATGATTTTTATATTCTTATTTTATTATACAAACGACTTTTTTATTGCTTACATTATATTCAAAACGACGAAACATGATATAATATTAGCATATTGGGTTAATAAATGTAAAATGTAAAAGAGAAATATTTAGAATTGTTCGTCACAGTTTTCACAAGTTACAAACTCAATATTTAAATTATTGTCTTTTTTAAATCTGAGCAGCTATTTTATAGTAGGTATTATAAATTATAATGGAATTATATACGATTTAATATTGGTATATTGACAATATAGCCCATCCTTAACTGTAACATTATAAATCAATTATACTATTGGAGTAGGTACTAGATAATTGTTTCCTATACTCGGTACTTATGTCTTATACACAATGTCTACCTATTATGTAAGTCAGTCGTCATAATAACTAATAATTAATGTCTGATAATATTGCAAGCGAACAGTTAAAATATTTAGGTGCGTAATATATAGCTGTGTATTATAGGTACAGCTCGCGTTAGTACTGTCTATAAACTGTAGTAAAGATTATGAACACGGGTTGTTGTGTCACTTATTTTGTGAATAATTATTTCGTTTTAATGGAATAATTATTATAACCATCTACGTGACAATTACTATAAATTATAGACAAATGGTCAACGAACGTGTTTGTATAGCATATTAATACAATTGTAATGCTATTGGTCGAATAATAATGTTGGTAGTGTACACAAAGAGTAGCGTAGACCTAACCATAGATCGTGGTGACGTGGTGTTACTAAAAAATTATAGCAAGACTAACGTTATATTGAATAGGTACCATATTAAATCTAATACACAGTATTATATAAAGATTAAAATATAAACTTACTAAAAGAATGCTATTAAAAGATTTATTTTTTAAACACATGCTATTATTTTCATTACTAAAATATTTGTATGCATATCTAATTTAATACAATTAAAAATGACACTACTCATCACGCTCTTGTGGTGTTAATTGCATTGTGCATTTTTAATTTCAATAGTCATCAAATATTCGTTCGTGATTCATTAATATTCAACGACTATAATTCGATAAATATAAATACAATAGAGTTCTAGTAACTAATAAAAAAAAAATTTAATGTGACCAGTTCTTAATAATTAATATTAATGATTTTTATGAATTTTTTTCAATAATTTTTTTAACTTTAATATAAGTTGGCGCAAACAAATTTGACTTATACGACTTGTCCGTCAATATTAACGTACATATACTAAAGTATACGTGTGAAAATGGAAGTAAATAAATATGATAAGAAAATATCTCCATCATAAATAAATATAAACGGCAATTATTTACTCATAGTTAAAATGTTAGATTATTATTTAGACACCTTGATCAAAATGTCTTATATTATAATATATTATTATGGTTATTAATTATTATGACGTTGAACCTAAACAATATGTATTATATATTTTCATTCATGTCTTCCTAAAATAATATGTAGGTACAGCTCTTATGAGATATGATTAAAATTATTTTGGATTCGGACCTTATTAATTAATAAATCTACTCTACAACAGAATATTTGATTAGTGACCATTATTATTATTAATTTCTCTCGTGTTTATGTGAATAAATCAAAGTTATATAATAGATCAATATAGATGGCTTCTTTTGATTGGCCGGGACTATGTATGTATTTCTATTAGTTAATTAAATTAAATCATTAATGTAGGTACTCTTGCTATAGTAAGTATTAAATTGCAAATTTTGCTAATTTTGCAATTTGAGGAATTAACAGAAATAATAATGAATATTATGTGCAGTACTACACTTAAGGTGAATCATACATTTGAATTAGAATTATTTTTAATTATAAATGCACACAATTCTGGGAATATACTAAAAGTTAACGATTGGCATTAGCACAACTGGCTTTCAAAAACTTTTGGCTAGAATATATTTGTCTTCAGTACTATATACACAGAACGTCAGTGCACATAAATATATATTTATATACGTAAGTAGGTCGTTAATTAATTTAAACTCGTCTAAATGTAGTGTAGAATTTATTACACAACTTTATACTATGGGTTTATCGCATATTATACAAAATACTAACGAGCAACAACATGTATTTATTTTAAATAAATTATCTTGTACAAAATCTATGAAAAAATTTAACTTTAAAATGCACATACGCTCAATAATGACTTTAGTATTTTTTCGTGTCAAGAGTATCGCGAAATGTTAAACGTCAAAAGAAGATACAACTCGATAATAATCGCGTACAGCCAAAATGTGAATACATTTAAATTTCAAATAGGTTTTTTACTGTTTCATTTATTTATTACTTTAGGGATTTTATTTTTTGCTTTTGCCAGGACGGTTGTAAAATGAATTGCCGTTGTTTTTACTTGTTCATATAATATTATTATATACACTCCGTCGATAGATTTATTAATATTTTTGACAAATAGTTAATTTTTTTTTATTTAAACTCGTGGGGGGAAACGTTGTAATACAGAATATAGATATAATGTTATAGCTATTACACGAAAAACTATACGCCGGGCCAGGAGTGTAATGTTTACATAGCTATAATAAAGTAGGCCGCAGATTTGTTTCAACAAACAAGCCTCGCAAACTAAAAAAATATCCAATACACTGCAATAAATATTATATGAGCTATAAATAATTGAGGTTCACACTTGCGGGCGTTACAACGCGTATATAATCTTATCATTGTATTCATTAAAATAATATAATATGTTCACCGTATGATAGTTCATCGAGAATTGTCGTTTTCTCGTTAAAACTAACACAGAAAACCGGGAAACATGATTGACCACTCTGTATACGGTATAGTAAACATCGTGTACCGCAGGAACAGTATTGTACAACATTATCAGCCAACTACTTGCTATATTATTAATTGATTAATATTACTATAAACAAAACTGTATAGGTACAACTCTTTATAATATGTTAATGTCCTATTATGGCTGCGTGAGTTACTATAAAAATAAATACACACACCAGGAGTTTTATATAGATGATAGATCGACGGAGAATATAATAATTATCCTTAGAGATCGACTATTCTTTATGCATCAGTGAAAAATGTAATATAAGTATATTTTTAGTAATAACTAAAAATAAAATTGTACTAAAGTATAATAACATTTGAATTTATACAAAGCCTTAGAAATAATTGATTAGGTATTAATAAATTTCTAAATAATATTAGAAAAAAATTGACATGACGCATCACATGTCTTGATGGTAATTTTAAGTTTAAATGTGATATTTCATATCATATGTGAGTAGATTAAAATCTGGAGAGTTAAGTTGTTCACTGCTAATCAAATAACTGACGTGCATCACCCCGGCGCCACTCATTTGGAATTTTTGAAAATTTTCTTTACCAATATTTAGTACCATTTTCAAAGTACAGTCTGGATTATTTTTATTCTTCTAAACTTTTCTAAATGTTTATCAATGATCTGTATGACGGTACATAAGTGCGGATACCTCGGTGTTAAAATGTTTATAACATTGTAAATTGTAAACATACAACATAATTGTAAATGTACAACTCCTATAGTATTTGCAGTGGTATATTTCAGTGAGGCATGCAAGTGTCTTTGTTTTTGTATAAGTATATTAATTTTAATTATGTCAATAATAATAAAATTAACTGTCAAATTAGCACTAAACAAAATAAAAAATGAATAATTCAAGAAGTTGATTAATGTAGATCGTGTATATGGAGGGAGTGCCTATTAACGAGTATTAATAGAATTGTATCAAACAAATTTAATCGCTGTCCACTGGTTGAGCTTCAGATATACGTCAGGGTACCGGTATACAATACATCCTACCTACTACCTAATATAGTGGTAGCAAGCAAATTTGATGACTACATCTCGTATCAGCAATATTATTGTGCAATAATGATTTTTGATGTCCTGCCACTCCCGCTGTATTCACCAACTATGCATACGTACTATGTACGATTTCTGCACGTGCTCCAGTCACGGGTTACGCTTGTTTTGTATTTGGATATCGAACAAATAACACGTGCAGACCTATTAGAACACTGCAGCAGCTACAATATTGCGGTATAGCCAGTCACCGGATAGGTGATTAACCTATAGCAACATGGCAACAATAACATATTATAATGATATAATTTTAGTAGAGACATTGAGATGAGTGAGAGAGATAGACTGAGATTGATTATGGTTAATGTGACGAGGGGGGGGGGATAGGAGAGCCACCTGGTTTGTATCCGCTACCCATCTACCTATATATACTTAATACTAGCTACGCATTATTGTGTGTGTACAAACCACACGAAGATGATGGTGTGTGAGTTGATTAAATGGGTGAAGGGGAAAACGGGGTATTCCGTATGATAAGGTTTTATCAACATTGAGTCAATATTAAAAAACAAATTGATGAATTTTTCCATCATCATAATAGTATGTTGATTGTTATCGATAACCGTTGACCTTGTTCAAGTTTATTGTAATAAATTTCCGCTCAAATACCCACTAGGTAGCACAAGAATGCATACAGCAGCTGCAATAACTCATTTTTTTGTTAATACTTTGAAGTTAAATATAAACATACTTTAATTCTTTTGATATGAAAATATGAAATCTGAATGTAAACTGTATTACCTAATTACCAAAAATAAAGTACTTATAGATTTTTGAACTTTATCATTTAAAGAAATATTCTATACTTATCTCTTTTAAATTACTGTTAATCTGAAACCAAAAACTGTGAGGTAAAACTGTTGGGGCAACATAATATATTACACTGTTTACTAAATTATAATATTTATTTTAAAAAGTATTTATATTATATTATTATTATATTATTATCTAATTCATTTTTTTTTTAAGCCTATTATAATATATGATAATGTAGCTAACAATATTTCAAATACAGTTTTACATTTAAAAAAAAAAATTAATTTTTTTTTTATTTTTCTTATTTTACTTGAAAGTTAGTAGTATGGTTCTGCCCAGCCATCCCCTTTGTACAGATGTATTTTTCGGCGTAAAAATTGCATTTTGCCGTCGGAGGTGCTGTAACGATTTTTGAGAGTAACATTATTTTTACCACCTATTCTGTGGGCGTAAAATATGAGCGAAGCTAGAAAATAACTTTTAAAACAAAAGTTACAATAGGTCTATACATATAATACAACGTAGTTGAACATTATATTACATGTTTATTGTGTGTGCGTTAGTGTGCAATAGCGTAGTATTGTTTAGTTGGTTACTTTTTGAAACTAGGGATGTATCATTGTGGTATATTATTTGTATTATTATTGAACGAATGTTATCTGGGAAAATAACGATCGTCGATCGGGTGGGCTTTTGGTGAAATAGTATTACACTATTACCCATATTACTATTACGTATATATATATTTACACAAATGTTTCAACCACCGTTTCGTGTTTATATTATATATATATAGTCCACGTATATATTATATAGATACTCCGTGAAGGACCTTTTATCGCGGAGAATGCGCGCTTGCAGTAGGTACATATATATATATACACATATATTATTTACAATATATATTCTACACCCACATATATAGGTAGTACCTATACATCTGAAGAGCTTGAGGGAGCCCAGGTGAGATTTGGTGGACGTGATACTACATGAAGATAAATAAGTTTGAATTCGTTATATGGGTACGTTTTATACGTGTATGTTGTCGAGAATAAACCACTCGAAACGTATCCGATCACTATATTTACCATGTACAGGTTAACACCTAAAGATTATTAAACAATATAATATACTTATATAAAAGACGTTTCATCCGATATAGGTATAAACTGAAACACACGTGTTCAATCAATAATTCAATGGTCTAATGAACGTGAAGTTGCCCCTCCCCCGACTTTGACCGATTGATTCAAAAAATTGATTGATACTTTGCAAATCAATTGCAAATAATTGAAAATTGGTACCTAATTATTTTCAATCGATCTGCAAATGTATTATTGGCACAGGTTTTTAATCGATCTGACATAGTCCTGTCAAATGTTTTTTAGTTTATATAGTAATAATTTTAATAACATATTATTTGGAAAAATTCTAAAAAACGTATTTGAAAATGAACATATTATCATCAATCATCGAGGATCGATTAATAATAATATATTAGGTAAGTACTATACCTATTATATTCTGTATAAGCCCATATATTATGTATTACTATTATATACATTTTTTATTATTAGTGTAAATAAAATAAACTGTCATTCCGACAAATCTGTCGAGTCAAGCTTTGATTTGAAATACAAAATTGGATATCCAGATAATATTTTATATACCTGCGACCTGCATCATCCATATTATAAAGGTACTCGAGGATTCCATAATGCCATCCCTAATTCACCCTACGTGCTTTTAATACTTAAACGAATATAAGTTGTAAGGGAGAAAATAACATGATTATTTAATATTGATTACTGATTAGGTATAGGTAATGTTTACCAGCAGGCAGCAGCGCAGTTGCAGGGTAGGTTGTAGGTACTCAACGACCCCGGGCCCCACCTACTTTGACATTACGACGTGTACAACCGGCCCCTAGGAAATATAATGTATATCAATCCTCAACAAAACAAATCATATTATAATCTGTGATAACAGAAATGAATCACAACAAATTTTCGACCAAGTGTAGGCAAACAGTTTAGGTAGGTACCTATACGCACTGGCCTGTACACCGGCTTGAATTACATATCTATGGAATGCCAACGATTGTACAGGTCAGAATACGAGAATATCGTATTATTATGTTATGTAACATAGTATGTCACGATTGTTTATTACTAGAAAAATCGTTTTGTTTTATTATTGACAGATCAAGAATTATAACTTTCGAGATTAAAATCTAAATAACGCGGATATTAGCTAAAGTCAGCTAAATTTCATATTATCGTACCATAATATGTAAAATATACGTGCAGTGTATTATAGTAGTATATTATACACATTATAATATGTATTTATGTTATTATATATATATTACAAATTTATACTTAACCATACTAAGAACACAATCTATAAGTATAATCGCGTGTTGTGTAATTTATGATGAATTTAAAGAAACATAAATATGAAAAATATAATATTATACGCCATTATAATATTATTATATCATAGAGTATTAAATAATAATTATCGTATCGTGATAATTTACAGTGAATAAAAAAACAACATTGAATAGAATATTATTATAGCGATTGTATTACCTGTAGGTTAGGTTAGGGTTAGGTAGCGTATATCTGCGTACATACCTACCTATATAAACAGTTACAATCTCAGATTGATCTGATTGAAATTAGGCAATGTTTGCATTAAATAGGTACTGTTGACCGTATATTGAGTCTCCAATACGCGTTATTCAATAGATTGATCAAATATAGTTACACACGTATATTATACACATTACATCATAACGCAACGCATTATGTACTATTTCGTTAAAACTATAATTATGTTTTTAATTATTTCCGTTGAAGTAATTTAATGCACAGGCGTCGTTATTATCCTCTCAGCGGGGTCGTATATTCAGAAAATAGTAAACACTATGATGATGATGAGTTAGTCCGAACCATTGTGCATGTATTGTTATTTGTTGCGTCAAAATCGCTTCTAAACACGATGAAAAAAAAATTCGTATATAGACTCATAAATCGTCAGAGACGTAGGTAAATATTTGTATTATATTAGTGTAATTGTACTCGTCCATCATAACGTGTGCATCGAGGGAAGTGTGTTTGGGACAGTTATAGAAGAGGGGGAAACATTACACAAAGTGCACTTAACCCTCGTCATTTTCTGTCATAATCCGCGTGCCGTCAGGAAACGTGCTTAATAAACAGATTTCAAACACACCAAAAGAAAGTCCATCGTCGCCGACTTCGTCATAAACAATAATAATCACGATCGGAATACAATATAATATGTAGATAATGACAATGGAGTATATTATTGTATTACATAATAGATTATGTGTCTTATCTATCAATTTTTGCGTGCTGCGGGTATTGTTTTTGAATTATTTATTCAAATTTTAGATTATTTCGAAAACTTCCCAAATAATACGCGAGGTCTTTACAATATTATTATTATTACCTATTGCTATTACATTATTGTTTAACAATAATAAGCGGTCTTCGCGTTTCCGGTAACTGTGTCTGCTGCAAGCGACAGTTGACAAACGACTACAATCGTTTCTAAAAAAAATGAACGGTACACGCTGTTTCTACCGGGCATTCATGTCGATTATTACCTATAGCAAAATGTTGACTATTTTTGATTAGTATATCTGACCATCTCAAATGATATCTCGTTTACGGTTGTTAAAGTTGGTATGTATATAGGTACGATTTTGAACAATAAACGTTAAAATCTCTATGACATCATGTTTGTCATGTTCAATAACACAATAATTATTAAAGCATAACTGGGATAACGAAATGTTATAAATGTATACAAGTATACAACATAATACCGATTTATGTTTAGAAAAAAATGTAGGTATGCAGTGGTATAAAGGGCATTTGTTTATTAACCTGTGCACAGGTATTTACTGAATCGTATGAAAAAAAACTTTTAATGACAGCAAATCATTGAAGTTTAATCATTTTCTCGATGTTTGCATTTTAATTGCAACCCGTAAAATTAATGCAATTAACGACGAATAAACGGTAATAATAATAAAAAAAAACAATAAATAAAACAAAAGTAGCGAAAATAATAGCGAATAACTACATAATTGTATATAAATCTTCTGCTATATATATATATATATATATATATATTATATACATTATTCAAACGACAATTAGGTTTACACAAGGATTTTAAGCATTCAAAGTTAATTATGCTGACTTGATATATACATTTTAAATACGTTTTGTGTGCGGCCAAAAAAAATTAGCAGTATTTAGTAATTATATACAATAAAGTACAGCTATATCGATTGGCGTATCGAGACCAAACCTCTGCTCAGATTATCATAAGCCGGCGAATTGAAACTGTATTATATTATATTACACACGAGATCGTACATTTTCGCCTCGACGCATGCTTCTACCTCGTTAAATTCACTCTAAATATTCATGACAATGCATAAAAAACACCGAAACTTACTCAGTGTTTGGAGAAAAAATAATGGTTCTTATATTATACCTACTCCAAAAATCCTCTCAAACTCTGTGTGTGTGAGTGTGTATGTGTGTACTTTAAAGTCACTCCCTGAAAAACTCTATAAAATATATTCTTAAAAAGTGTGTGATTTGGTTATTATATATCTTACTATATTCAGACATCAACAACACCCGACTTGAATTCTGATTTTCTTTTAATTTAATACGCACAGCCTTTATTCCAGATTTTTTTCAAATAAAAGTCAATACACCTTCTCTTTTGAAACCACTTTAAGATTCTTATTACTTTTTTCTCAATCGACTCCATATAGGTATTTTTATTATCTTGATGAGTAATCTCGTCTCGGTATAGGGTGCATTATGACTCTATAATGTAAACATTATTTGATTTAGTATTTGTGAATAGTAATATAATTTGAAATGTTTTATATGTTCCGCACGTTAGCGAAAAAACCTTAGTGCAAAAAGAATTTATCTTGTTGATTTGATTATAAAAATATCTATTCTGATTATACTAAACAGCTGTACTTATAAATTAAATTGCTTTTGAGATAAGATGTATTTGAAAAATTATAAATTCTTCAACAATTATAAACTATAAGTTATAACGATTTATGTTGGTCGTTAAAGGGTTTGATGCAAAATAATATACAATAATTAAAATTTTACAACGTTTCCGTGATAAATGTTTATCACGGTCTTCTATTAATAATTCCTATAATATATTTTCCTTTCTAATTGGGTACCTAAATATACCATGTTTTTATTATTTTATGTCCAATGCATTTTCTCAAGATTAGGACAATTTATTTTATTTAACTGTTTTTTTTAAATTAAAAGCTATACGCATTTAATAACTGCTTTAAAATTCTCGAGTAGGGACAAGGAACTTATTGCTTTTACAATAATGTATTTTTTGTCCGGAAACCCCTTTTAAAAACAGTGAAGTAGGTACTCCGAAAGTTTCATAAAACATGTCTATCGATTGGAAATTGGACGCAGATGGTACTTCGGGTTAATTAAGATTAAAACGTTCGAGAAAATTAAAAAAAAAATAAGAAGAAAAACGATGAAAGACAAAATTGTATCATCATTTCGTGAAAGAGTATGGTGAAAAAGAAATCCGGATTTACTTAGAATTTTTAACGAATTTATAATTTACATTGTTTTTATTGTAATTGGTTGATCGTAATGGATCATTCAAATCTTTGGATACCTAGAAAATATCATTATTTAAAAAAATGTTTACCAAAAACAACTGAACTTTATTTAAAATAGTATACATTTTATAATACTCATTACTCAATGTGACTATATTATCTCTATATAGGTACGTATCTGGTTGGTGTATTGGTTGAACCATTGATAAATTACAAATCATTTTTAATCAACGGTTGAATTTTATTCACACAAGTCACAACCTATACGGACTATATACATAATATAAATTATAATATATTATTATATCGAACACTTGTCGCATTAAAACGCAGTAAAACATAAAACCACGTTCAAAAAAAAAATCTACTCGTTAATAATAATATTATTCAATCTTTGATCATAAAATAACGGTGCACTATAAATTATGTGCTATAAAGGTATATTATTATTATTATTGTGTTACATCGAATTTCTGAGCATTTATTATATACACGATGATATACAGTTTTTTAATTACGAGTTTTATGTTTTATTTTTTTTTCCAAAGATAATAATACTATGTATATACTTAGTATATAGTAGTATAAATCATACACGATTAAACCCAAATAGTTTATTACCGAAACTGGCTACCATTACTTTCATAACTCATTTGGGAACAATGAAATTCTATTTTTTTTCCACCTAATTTCCACATTTGGCAAAGATTCAACGAAATTCACTCCGTTTTAATGGACGAACACACTCCCCTTGTTATATATATTATTATTATTATTGTTAAATGTATTGTAAGAAAAAAAAACTAAGTGTAAAAAAATTGTTATTATATCTATCAGTTCTATACTTCTATATTATTATGTATCTACCTACGCTGGCTCTTATTTATTATGTGCGATTGCAATTCACAAACCGTTTATACTCGCTGTTTTAAAAAATTAGGTACCAACTCGGACAAAAAATTAAATGAACGTGTATGGCTAATCGCGAGTTGTACACGGAATTTTAGAACGATCCGTCCGAGACCGGTTTTCTGTTCAAAGCTCTGCAGCTAGGCCACTTATTATTATTACTATTATAATATTCTTTGTCTGATAACCACGAACGTCGTGATCATAATAGATCGTATTATTATTGTTATTATCACGTGGTATTGTGTTAAGTATAGGTATGGCGTGTCGGTGATAACGAAGTGGTCGAGTTGTATGTGAATACAATTTCTGGGAAACGGTATATTACAAATCGCCAGTCATCAAACGGCTTACAGCTCAGCAGCCCAACTTCATGTGCAAATGTGAAATGTACTTGTTAATATAACTACAGCGGGAACCAAATGATTGCCTACCCGCAGCCTTCCAAAATAAAATCAAAAAATATATATTATATTATGACATATAGTTGAACCAAAGAAAACCATAATATTCATTTTTTGTTGATATAGTATTTTGAAATTGTAGTGTACTCGCGTCTCGTATCATGATAAATATTAAACATTGAATATACAGTAATATAATTTAGGACATAACCACATAGGTATTTCGAAATTATTTTTAAAATGTTTAATAATTGCTTTTGACCCAATTAAGTATCCATGGTAAAATATATTATGGAATTATAATATGAAGAGTGAGTGCAGTACGTATAAAAAAATATTCAGCTACTATAATTTTAGCCTCATTAATCAATATTAGATATATGTATAGTGTATCAGGACAACGAACGTCAAAGGCATGGTAGCCATGATTTAAGTTAATCAATTATAAATTTCATGAACGGATTTTGATAAAATGTAATCAATAAAAACAACTAATTCCTATAATATGTGGTTTTATAATACTCCACGTCCACTGTCCAGGTTTTACTTTTTATACTTACGTACTAACTCTTTACAAACGTCTATAAAAACGCAAAATTTAGTATTTACTTTAACCTTTCATATTTTTTTTGCAAAGGGTAAAATGTAAAATACTTCGTGGAATGTATTTTAATCCAAATTAAAAACTAAAAAAACCATTTTCGAGAAGTTTTTATTTTTATAACACCCAATCCTTTCTGTATAATCTCATTTTAGAAAATACAATGAGGTAAATTTCTAATAAAGGTAAAGTTAAAATACGATTATGACGTTTACTTAAGCTTTTTATGAAAACAGACAAGTTTGCATAAATTTAAATTATAAAAACTTAAAAAAACAACACCAATATAACATTTTTATACCGATATCGCTTCTTGTTTAAAAAAAAGATATATGATTACCGTGCCATATGGAACATGGGATATATACTTATTTAATGTAACTAACCTAAAAATTAAATTACGTTTTTTTTCAACAATATTTGCTATTGCTTTTCTAGTTTAGGTACCTGCAATATAGTATACATATTCCGGTCACATTGTAGTTAGGTACACCTTTTTATAATGCGCATCATATTACTTAAACATTTTTTATGATGGATACAAATAATTAGTTAATGTTTTTACTTTAAACAGTTTTATAGTGAAATTTGACCCTTTGTACGATAAAAAAAAATAATGTACCTACCTATGCATAATATAATATAATATATCGTATAGGTAATTATAATATTTTAAGTATATATCGCATCTGTAGAAGCATCAATATTGAATGGTTTAAATTTTTGACCAGGTGAAATTGCAGGTCTTCGGTGGGGCAATTCCTATGTAGTTGTTACGAAATGAATGTCTTGGGGATTGGAAACAAACTAAATATGTAACGACTCCGCGGGCCGGTGTTCAAGACGACCGTTGAACACAGTTTCGATCCCCTAGGTAAAATTTGTATACGTCGTTATAATATGTTGACCTGAAAGAGCACATAGTTATTTATTTGATGCTTATACGGTCCACTTTTATAGACTATGTAGTATGTACGTTTAGGTTTAGTTGAGGGTGATCACTGATCACAGATCAGGTACCTCTGACGGTCTGATCTGTATTCCCTTGCTCGTATTTGGTGCAGCCAAATTGCATGCCAAAAATAAAAGGAAAAAAGTGTCCGATTTACATGGCATCTCTAAAAAGGGTCGTCCAAAATGCATGGCATGGGCCCATTGCCATCATTTGAATTATATAGTACGTTGAATTTGTACCATCATCATTTTATTTACTTCGTGTACCCTACTATTAAACTCAAAACAAAATATTGAGTTACTATACAGTATACTTTCAGTCTTGAGTCTACAAATGATGGGAAGGGAAATATTACTTTAACTTTATTCTTATATAATTATTTGAAATACAATAACAAATTTTACATTACATTAAATTCAGTAATAATTACTACATAATTACATATAATAATTATTATTATATGTGGTGTTTTAAGTGCCTATATTCTTAATTGTCTCTTATATGTGTAGGTGTATTTTTCTTAATAAACAAATTCTTAAAATAGTTGCTTTATGGTTCAAATATAAACGAGATACGAATCGATAAAAATTTATTAAAAGATATTAAAAGAATTTTAAAATTTTGAATACACAAAATAACTAAAAATTATATTAAGAAAAAATGTAATATACAATATTATGCCTATTATTGTATACTCGGACAGATTCCTTTAAGAAATGACGGTCTTTATTTATTTGCATGTAATTTGAATCTATCCCTCATATTTGGTATTAGAAAATTATTAATATTTATTATTATTCAATGTGATAATACTTAAAAAAATCGTATTACTCCGTAATGGAAAAAAGAGTTGATTTTCATTGGATTTGGTCTTAACTCCAAATTCTGAAATTATATTTCAAAATAAGTATGAACATTCACGTTTCAAAATTTAAAATATAAGATATAATTTTCATTTATTTCTATCACGATATGGCAACATTTTAAAACTGTTTTACAGCTAGTAGATAGCTACTATTTAGCATTTGATTTATCGGAGATGCACGTGCCCGGTCTATACCATTCGCGTTTCTTGCATTTTAATCATTATTAAAATTAATACGTTCATTATTTAACTTTTTATAAAAACAAAAGATATCATTTTTAGAGCTTTTTCTGTAATACGTAATTGTATTAAGTTCAAATGCTTCCATGTTATTATTATTTATTGGCTAATATGTGTACACTGTACAACTGTGTCTGTGTAGTTTGTTCATGTCCATATTACCTTGGATATTGCTACAATTTTAAGTAATGATTACGTTAAATTTTTTTTCTTTTATATTTATATTGTTTCCATTGCTATTATTGGTCTAAACAAATTTTTCTATCAAATTAATTCATTTATTATTCACCATTATTATTTCCGAATTGATAATCATTTGTTATATGATTATTAGTTACGCTTACATATTTTATTTGTGCCATAACATTCCTGTAGTACATCTATTGGTATTTATAATAATGCAGGGATATTCAAAATGATTCGACCGATTTAAAATGTTTATATATTTTTGGTTTTTAGGTTTAGAGATTATGGTACATTAAATAAATCAATAATATTTCAAGTTAATTTAATGGTACCTTAAAATGTTCTGTGTGGCTTCCCTGGGACACACAAACTACAACGTCTAGTTGCAACTCAAATTCTTTCCAAGTATATTCGTTGTAATTAATTCCGTTAATTGTTTAGCTCCTATGTGGTTGATGATGGGTGGTACAAACAGTGTCTTTAACATATCCCCAAAAGAAATAGTCACAGAGCATAAGATCAGCTAGGTGACCTAAAGAGCCAGATACAAAGCATCGGATTATTAATTTTTAAGAACCCTGTATTTCCTTATTATGTTCTCCTGTTTAACCAATTGCATTACCATTTACAATCTCTCGGGTTATTGAATTCATTGATTTAAATTTTTTTTTTTAATAACATAATATATAATTATTAATCTGATAGTAAACAATTTAATGTTTTGAGAAAAAGAAAAGGAGTGGTATAAATTAGCTTGTAGGATGTAACAACGGATGGTTTTTGTTATAATAAGAATGAAACATTGATGACATGCGCCATGTGGACTGGGACAGGACGACGTGTGAAGCGAGAAGGTGATTTAAAATTAATTTTAGTTAATAAAGTAGGCGAATCGATTTTTTTATTTAGTATATTTTTAATAAAAATTGTATTAGCTTTGTGCTTAAGATATAAGGTAGTTTTCTTTAATAGATAAAGTTCACATAAAATATTTTCCACACGCACCCATGAATTGACGTGTAGATAATCAACTCTCTACTGTACTTAAATTCCACATAGGCGTTGTCCTAATTGTATTACTTTTTAAAAATAAATAATATTACTTAGTACTTACAGTGCTTATCCAAACCCAGCTTCCCGAATACAATTACTTAGTATACCGTAAACCTTTGCAGTTGTGGATCCAGTGGCGTCATTTCAGTTTTCGAAAGGGGGGCAAGAGTTTTGACCGGCCCAAAATATAACTAAAAAAAAAAAACCTGTTATCCGAGATAAGGCAAAAATAACTCACTTTTTGAGGGATAACAATGACTAAATAATACATATATAATAATATGTATCATGTATATTGTAGAGGGATACCTTATATTACCTATTAGCTATTATATGATGACTTATTTTGAGAGTAATTTTACCCCAATTGATGTCCTGTTTAGATACACCAAATATGAGTATAAATGTATTTACAAAACATAAAACAAAACATACAATAGGTAAATGATTAAATATGTATTATTCATTTTTGTTTTTAAAGTGTTACTAGAATGTTAGATGCTAGGCATTAACTGGTTATCTTCTAGTCTCCATAGCATCAAACATGTCAACAGCTTGATGGCCGCACCACCAAGAGTTTTCTTCATTTTCAAAATTGAAATGTCAAACAATAAACACGAATATTGAATGACAAGTCCAACCGTAACTCGTAAGAAATGAAGCGATCATAGATAATAAAAGGTTTAAACGGTTTTATTATTAATTATGGAACCGAATACCGATAAACAATAAACAAGGAAGTCATTAATTTTTATCAATTATCTATTAAATAATCACTTTGATAACACATGACTCACAGATACACTATGATTATAATATAGTATAATCATAGACCTTATACTAAGGTATAAGTTCTATGAGTATAATAGAGTAATTATAGGCACACTAATACTCATTGAAAATAGAAGAATAATTCATAATAATTTACCTAATATAAAGAATTAAATAATTTGAAATGTTAATTTATAGCGGGCTTGCGGTCCATATCCAGCCCGCTAATGATAAAGGGGGCAAATTCCCAAATTACGCTACTGAGTGGTTCGGGGTCGTGTCCCCTTGAGGTTGACTCTGTCATACCTACTGCGAATATAGGCACACAGTATTTCGACTTCCTAGTCTTGAAGAAGATTGAAATAGTTATGCATCAGGCATAAGCTTGACTGCAGTTGTCACCATTTATGGAGCTTCTAGAAAATGAACCTGTTTGGCACAATTATTATACGAACCAACCCAAACAAAACAACAGCGATATAATATCTTAGTGACCATGCTACGATGGTGCCGTTTGTGTAGTACGAAAATAAACATGTACAACAACATTAAGATTATTTTCAAATGAACATAATATTGCAAACCACATTTTACCATTGATTATATACTATTTAATGAATAAAATATTATGTTTATTTAGTTGAAATGCAAAATAAAATAAAACTTTTAAATTATTAAACTATAATGATTTTTCGTGTACATTATCACTACTTAGTACTTATAGCAACGGATGTTATTTATTTCATTAATTATTTGAACACAACTACTCATTCAATTATTAAATTAATAATTTTAATAATTCTTAAAACGAATCTATTGAGAATTTCAATAGACATAAAAATGCATACAGAACACAGTTTTAAAAAGTCATACTTTTCCCATTTGAATAGATGCATGCATTGCAACAAAATAAGTGTGCTAGCCCCAGTCTTTAAGTGCACCGGTTGTTCCATGGTAAGTCACCAAAGGTGCTTGGAAAAAAATCAGTACACTATTAACGAGCGTCTGAGGTTAGAAAAACGTATTGTCAACGACCAAAAAACACCAGTGAAAATCAAGTACAATGAACTTGGGGAGCTTCTAGAACCCGATTACCTGTACAATATGTTGGTAATAGAAAAACGACACCCAATATCGTTGATGTCAGAGAAATACCTGAAAGCAAGGCATGCAGAACACAAATCCTTGTTTACTTCCATTCGGGTATGTTACCTAGATTGCCTAGGTTAGAGCTCTAACGATCTTTGTATGAGTAAAATGAATGTATTACTTATTAGAATATGCTAATTGTATAGGACAATTAATAATAAAACCAATAGAGTATTTTTGAACCTAGTTTTCAAATCGTAAAATATGATAAGTTAAACTTCCATTAGTTTCAGAAAACGAAATCAGACGCTCTAGAGAGCCTTTTACTCTTCAGCTAAAACTAATATCACATCTTACATATCGTATTTCATGGTTGAAATATATGCAAGGTTCAAACGTAGATTTCAAACGTAGCAAGGTTCCTTTGATGAAGGTATTTTTCTAAGTGTTTTCTGTCGTATAAAAAAAACTTAATAACCGTACAATTATATAGACAAACAACACAGGTTTATGTACAATAAATCAATCATTACTATTTAGTAGTTTTTTATTTATAATCCGTGTATCTGAAGTTATTGAGCTGGTGGCTATGTTGATATTATTTATACCTACTGATTTTAAAAAAGTTTTCGATACTGTTCATATCCTATTATTATTTTCCACAAGCTTCGACCATCACACTAATATTACAAGGCTCTTAATGCGTTATTATAAATGTTTGGTTCTATCAATTGCTTTCGTGTGCTTTATTTGTCATGTTTTGCTCTGTCTTAGAATAAGTAGCCGTTTGACACTCTTGCCTGTTCAAACTTTCGACATCCATCTATGAATTTAACTCGCCCAAAACATATTTATCGACTAAACGTTGACCGGCTTTATTACTAAAATTGATCACACTCGTCACGACTAGGTAGTCCTTTTTATGTATAGTACACTAAAAAGTCTCACGCTTGCCTTAAACCGTTCGATTACTGTCCTCAATAATGTTTGTATATTATCTCTACCAAATGGCTCATTACTGGAGGCTCCCAACCGTTTCTCCAGTATTAATTAACAATTTCTATGTTTCTTCATACTTTTCTAAAAAACCATTTCCTCTTTAACACATCTTCCCATATACTACCAAGTACCTACCAACAATCGTTAAGCTTAATACTACTACTAATAATAATATAATATTATATTTTGCAAACACACGATAATATTTTTTCAATAAAATGTACCTAGCATGATAATTTTGATCACCTCTTATAAGCAAAATCTATTGTGGTAGAGGTAAGTTCTTAAATTATCCGGATTAGAATAAGATACTTACATATTATTAACAATAAAATTATTTAGATTTATTCATTATACTTAGTTAATTTACCACTATTTTAAATATTTTATTGTATTGCATATTATATTATCTATCTACGTTCTGTTTATAATAGTAAGTATATACTATACCTATATACTATACAATTTAAATATTGTCCATCCACCTCATGACCATGCCCCAGTACTCCAAAACTTGAACTTACTAGCTATCTCTAGCCGATCGCCGTAATTCCCGTGACCTAACCTTCCTTCAGAATATAATTTGTGGTAAAATTGATTCTCCCTCACTCCTTCAGCATATTAGCTTCAGAGTTCCTACACAATATATTCGTAACATTTCTCCATTCAGTGTTCCATTATGCACCACTGATTACCTGAAAAATGAACCTCTCAACTCGATGTATGAGACAGGCCAATCAAGACACCTCCTTCGCCTACTCCAGTTGAATAATATGTTGTTTCATCATATTTCAGATTTGTTTTTTTTCTTCTCTTGTATCCATATAATATATTATATTATGTATATTTCTGTATATTTCTGTATATTATTATTATTGTTAATTATAAATACCATTATAACTACTCTATTATTTTAAATGTGCTTTCTCCCGTCTTTATTAAAATAAATAAATACTATATTCGCATATTTAATAGGAAAAAAATTGCCTGTTTTGGCTTCAATACATTAATAATAATTATTATTACTGAATGAGTAAAAGCAAAAACATTTATTATTCATATCATCGTCATAATATTATAGCAACGTTGTATAATAATTTATCAGTAAATACTAACAATATTGTTTAGGGACGTGCTATTTGCGAATGTGTAACGAGGCCGATGTGGAGAAGATCCGGTCAGGAACCTAATACTACAGGTACTGCAGTTACAGTAACAGTTACAGAACCAGAACAAAGTACATTAATGTCTACACAGGAAATGAGTACAGAAGCGCTAGAACCATTAGTCTCTGCAGCGCCGGACACTAATTTAGAGGAACGGGGACAAAGATCTGTTTCACTAGAACTCGGAGAAAGGGCACCAGAACTAGGTGCAAGGACACCAGAATCTGGAAGTGCTAGATCACCGGAACCGAATGCAGTGGCATCAGAACCTGATGCAGCCAAACCGGAACTCAGTGAACCAGTTTCGGAACTGAGTGTAACAAACCTGGTGTAGAGGGTAGATGATCAAAAATGAATACAGCCTGCATATTTAACTTAGTGCCTAGTCGCCAGAATATTTTGTATTACCTACTGTATTAATAAATTAAAAGTCCTATAACCACTGAACATTTTTGGAAGTTAATGTTTTTAGAATCATAAAATTGTTTATACATTACTACGGTTTTAGAAAAGCCGCTTTACTTAACATGAATACTGGCAAGTGATAAGCAATAACACGTGACTACGTGAGAAATTTAATAAAACCCCCGAATAAGATTGTCCTTTTAGATTTAGGTACGCATATCAATGGATATTACACAATAATATGCACTCTGCAGTGTATAATAATAAATAGCTATTTATCTTACTATATTATAGTCTTACATTATTTTACCGATTGTTTTCCCTACAAGTATGGCGTATCAAGAAAATAGTTTATTATTTTAGATTTCTAACATGAGTTTAACATCTTATATTGTGCCCGTCCGTCTGTTATAGTACATTATAGTTACGATTGTTGATATACTAAAATATTTATTTATTTACTACTGTTCATAATAATTATGACTTCACATAGTTCCAACTTGCGATTGTTTGTATTAAGATATTTAATTACGATTGTTGTATGTTGATATTAAGATAATAAGCTACTTATTGTATAAGTATTTAATATAAATTCATACCATCCAAAAAATACTACCAAAATATTATAAAATATTATGGTCATTACAGATACCAAATTCTTTTTAAATTGTATTTAAAATTATAGTTTATTGCTTTATATTAAAATACGTTTGGAAACCGGGAATTTAGCACAATCGCAGAGTGAGCTTTTCTAATTCTAACTTGTTCGATACTATAGTGGTATTTTGTAGTCGAGGAAATATCATTATTATTTATTACAAAAGACTTTATTTATTTTATTCGAAATTAAATCGTTATCATAAAAGAAAATACATAAATGGAATATAAATCGCTAAGATAGTAAAAGCTTATTTACAGTTAGAACACTTGGAACCTATTTTACTTTAGGTAGGTACCTATATAGTTATAAAATTTTGTTTTCATACAGCAGAATAATAATTTTTGTAGTGAATTGTTTACATTATGGATATAAGTAGGTACATCGTTTATAATAATGTTATTATATTGTTTTATATATTTTAGTTTTGTGTGTTTGTGTGAACTATACGAGTTTACACGTTATCCCGGTAAATAAAAAATTAAAATTAATAATCCATTACGACAATCTAATGCGCGAGGGCGCCAGCGTTGTTGTTTTTCGTATAATAATTAAACGATCGGCGACGGTGATAAATGCGTTTCTATTATGTTTTTGACCTTTTTGAAATTTAATTGCTTCGAATTATAATTATCGCGGAGGAGTAGCCGGGAAGGTTTACCTAACATTAACAGCAGCACCACCTATAATACGCCTGCACCTGTATATATTATGTCTATACACATAATAATAATAATATAGTGTCATTAAAAACTCGACGTTTTCCGTCGCGAACATTTCTCAATCCGATGATTAAATGATTTATACGACGTGCATTTATCATCTCCTAATATCTCATCTGTACGTATGTATTATATTATACTATACACATTACATAGTGTATACCTATAACATAATATATACGAGTATTTATATTATAAATATCTGTATTTTGTAGTTCGGTGCAAGAAGGGTTGCTGTCAAACTAGATTACTTATGTATTTTTGAACCAAATAAAATATCTCAGAAATGTTTGTAGACAACAATTTAAACGGCGAATGTTATAGGTATCTACTTATATAATATAACTATCATAATATTATATCATAGGCGTGCACAGACTTTGTTCGCAGGGTATGCAGCTGATAATATATTGTCAAATGTGCCCCATGATATAAATTCTCTTAAAATTAATGTACATATGGGAGGCCTGGATACAAGGGGGGAGCAAAGTAGGCGCAACTTCCCCCCTCATCACACCAAATCCCTAAAAATTGGATTGTATTTTGTATTTATGTATAATATGTGAATTGTATAATGTATATAATATTTTAGGTCCAATTTTTTCTTTCTATATTCCAGGACCCAAGCATACTTTTTGTTGCTTTAAACTTTCATACATGTATTATTTTTCAATTTAGGCATTTTAATCGTAAGTATAAAGACAATTTAGCCACCCCCCAAAAAAAAAAAAACTGGATTCACCCCGTGGTACATGGCATTACATTATAAACATATTATCACCTATGGTTATTACTTATTATTAGAAAACAATTAGTTTTTCTTATTTTTTTTTTCACTGTAAATGTTTGAGTCATTGACCCTAACAATGACCATAGTATATAAATATATAATATTATGCTGGATTTATTTTCCTTTACGCAGAATAGGATAACTGACAAGTAACTTGAAGAACGCATGGTAAAGATATTTTGTTTATTGATCACTGTTAACCACGGTTATCTACTCAGGTGGGTTCTATACCGCTATGCTGCCTGTGTATATCAATTGTCTATGAGGCATCAATGCATCATAGACCTATAAAGATATGGGTATCCCTAACTATTATAGCTATTTCTTTCCAACAACAAAGATCACGCGGTGTTATTAAAAAACCTCAAATTATTGAGAACCGCTCACAGTAAATATTTTAAAAACAAGTCCATATCGCTATATTATTTACCACCAGTCGAAATTAGGAACTGAGAGTCCAGTGTTGTCTCAGACTATTTATGTGTCCCTTAAAACAAGCGTCTGTCCGCAGGGTATGCAAAATATTTTTCAAATGATAAAACATCGAATAAGGTGTATATAATATTTTATGTACGAAGCTATACAACAACATTGACTATGCAGAATTGTTTGGAGAAACACAATGTATATTCAATTATAATATTCTATTTGGTATTTTTCATATTTTTTGTTTGTTATTTGATTAACTATATTTTTTATTTTCCTCGGATTACTTTGAAGATCAAAATATGTTTTAATAATGATTTAACACACTACAAAATATTATAAACAACGATTTTCAAGAAAAAAATAATGAACTGACATTGGAGTTTAGGACGTCACGTGATGTATAAAGTGTACGATGATAGTTCCACAACTAAATGTGTAGTGTACTATGTAATATTATAATATATTAAATTCATAGACAACTATAGATAGCAGTCACAAGTATTCCAGGAATTTTCCGAAACGCTCAAAACCGGCAAAATCTATAATATAGATAATTTATTTCTGATAGTAACGATTTCGTTGTGTAAATAATAATATTTATATTGTTAGAAATTATACAATATCCCTTTTTTCCACACCGATTCTCGGCCCGTCAAACTAAGCGTGCCAGATCCGAAGCTCTTCTGCTATGCAACCAACCCGCGGTTTAGATTTAGTTGCGTTTTTTCCATGTCAAATAGATATGAAATACCTATATATCATCACAGATGATTCGGTATGATCACAATATGCACGTGTCCCTATCACCTGGCCTATGCGGTAGCTCTATACTTTTGATAGGACAATGTTTTCCCTTTATTATTTAGTAATAATATATTATATAATAACGAATAACAATACGATATAATATAGTGTAAGCTAGTAAAAAGTGGGAAACTATGGTATAGACAAAAACTGTGATAATACATTATTAGATTAGGTAATCTAATTATCTATCTATTTTTCTATATTCATATATTATTATTATGACAATAAAACCTCGATAACTCAAAGGAATATTTTCGCCCCTGCATTTTAATAAGTACCTACACATAATTTTTTCTATAACTTGAATTTTCAATAACTCGAATTTTTTTTTCGCCCCCAACCGATTCGAGTTATTGAGGTTTCACTACATTATTATTATTATATTCTACGTCCGAGCGTTTTGCATGTATAATATATATTAGGTAAACGTTTTACGGATTAACGAGCAATGAATAATTTAGCGCGCGTTATTATGACGTGTGGTGAATACAGTATATTATGTATATTTTATATTACACAAGCTGCATCACATGGCACACATATGTGTCCTCCTATGCCGAGGGTTTATATACCTACACCTGCCGGCTGCGAGACCCATCTGTGGCGGTGGTGCTAAAAGCGCTTTGGCAGCGGCGGCGATTGCGGTGTTTACACACGTCATGCGTGGTTTGCAATCCACTTCGCTCGCCTCAGTGACTCAGAACGTCATCATACAGAGTGATACAGGGTTTTCCGTACGCATTTTATTAAAGAACGGTCTCGTTAAGAGAATGAAATCTATAATTTGAGGTGAGTTAATGAAGAAATTTGCCGAGGTACACAATTATTTTTTATGATCCGGCTATCCCTACTACCTATTTGTTTTCCCAAGTTGAGCACTAAATATAAAGACATATACCTACTTACAGGATCTATCTCATCTACTCATCATATACATGATATAAACTGCAACATGGTATGATCGCAAAAGTCTAGATTTGGTCCAAGTCCGCGCAATACGTCACTTGCTTACCCGTATTATCATTAAATTATTATTACCTACTAAACACTACAATACATCACGTGCTTACCGAATAATATGACTGTCAAAAAGTTACGATCATACCTTGTTTTTATATCATGATCATATAATTGTCTTCGTATTATGCTATCACGATAGTGTATTATAGTTATTATAAAGACAATTATTTAAGATATTTATATTCTGTTTTTAGATTTCCAAAATAACGTATATATATTAATTTTGTACGTCATATAATTATTCTTGTCCTCAATTCGTTTCGTGGATTACCCGCAAAACGATTTTATTTAGCCTGTGCATCATATATTTTTTGTAAGAGTGATATGTGTACAGTGTTAGTAATGTTGAAAAATAAAATGTTGATTTATATAGTTGAGTAGTTCTAGCAATCATTTTACATTTGCAAAATTAATTTTATTAAAATAGCGAATCAACATAATTATTTATATGTAAGTAGCTGACATATTATTATTTATAAGTTTATAAGTTAAAAGAAATCTGTTATGTACATTTTTGTATTTTACCTAAATGTGTAGGTGAACTTAAAGTTTTTTCGTTACTATGATAATTTAAAATTAATAAGGAACAACAATACTCATTTTATGTAGATGAACAACGATTTACCTATTTACTGCAATGTGGTTCCATATGTAAAAATGCTTAAGTATAGACAGTGGCGTAGCCAGGATTATGAAATGGGGGGTGTTTTAGGTATAGATTAAAACCAAGTTTTTACAGTTTTCGTATATAAATAAATTTAGAGTTCAGGACTTGACTTGTTGCACTAAAATTTATCGAAATATGCAGTCAAAATTCTCAAAATATGCTTAAACATATGTACTATGTAGCAATATTTTTATATTAGTTTTGAAAAATCATAAAACATACTGCAGTAGGTATATAAACCTGATAGATAAATAAATAAGTAAATAAATAACAACTTAATTTTTAAAAAAACTGGCGTACAATACTAGGTTAATAAATACCTAAGTAATAACGAATAACGTACGTGATATGCAAACACCGTGATAAACGAACACGTACCTATATCTACTGATGTTCATTTCTTCGTAGGTACAATCTACAATTATAGTTTAAACACAGTTTTGTCACAAAGAACTTATGAAATCTTACATATGCGAATATAGGGCCAACTGTAGCCAAGCTCCACCAACAACTTTAACAGCCCTCCGGCCTCCGCCCCTCCGAAACATTTACTTCATTTTTTCAAGCTTATTCAATTTTATAATTGTATGGTATTAGGCTTCGGCCTCCCCAAATCTAAAAGTTATCGCCTATTGTACCTAACCAAACATAATATTTTTTAAGATATTTTTTAATGTTATCCAAATATAATTTTTCCCGAAAATTGTATGTATATTTAAGTTAAAAA
>NC_042494.1:100755226-100776319 GCF_005508785.2 Acyrthosiphon pisum
CCCCCCAAAGTACCAACTAGATTCACTTTCCTATCAGAAAAGGTACTGTTGAAGAAAATCCAAGCACTTTTACTGTCCTAAAAGGTGATGACAGACACAAAAATAAAAAAACACTCATCATTGTAAAATCAATACATTCATCGTTCCACTCAGAATCTAAAATACACAAATATGCAAATTCAAACTTTGTATTTAATTTCGCCATTTCATATAAGACAAATTTATAACTTGCAAGCAGTCCCGAACCCTATAAACAATATATTTATTAGGAGGGAAAATGTCAATGGGAGGGGTTTAAACACTGAGTATAGACGTAGGTAAATTGAATGACGGCTTCATAACATATTACATAATATAATACGCAGATGTATATTTCAACAGTGGTGGAAATATGATTATGTGTGGAGACTGGAGAAGGTGAACGGTTACGAAACAACAACCCTTCCCCATTCTTTTCCAAAAGTTCTCGTAATGAAGACCATTATATTTTTAGGGGGATTTCGATACATATACCTACATTATAGTACCTATGTGTTTAAAATGAAAAGGGATAAGACTACGTACACGGAAAAAATAATGGTGACGATTATATTATATACATATATGTTATAGGTATATAACTCACCTAAAGTAGTATAGTAAACCATATAATTTAATTGTCATCGCCTTACTGGAAAAAAAGAACGCCAACCCCCAATGGCGAAATATACACGCCGCTGCAGGCGATCGCACACTTCCTATACATACTTTTAAAAGACCGCTTTCCCGCTACCGACGGTGCAGCAGACATGCTTTCTTGTCAATTGACAAACTCACTTAAGGCCGAACGGAGATTATTAGGGATAGTAAGAGGGGTCGAGGCCAAGCCACCCGGTTGAAAGAAAAGTGACTTTTACTCAGGTTAGGTGAGGAAAGCTGCGCGTTTTCGATTGGCATAACACGTATGTCATAAATTATTAATACGAGCGCAACATATACAAGTTGTGGTCGTTTTTTATTCCCATTGAATTGTCTTGGACCTAAGCCATCGACAACAATTTTCTAAACAAAAAAAAAAATAAATAAACCACTTGCCACCCTCCTATGTAATATATAAAATGGCGCAACAGGATAAAGATGATAATATAATATATACTGACTGAAATCCAATGATGTGAAAAATTCATCGTGACTTTCCCTCTGACTTGAGGTAGTGTGGGAGGATACCGCGGATGGATTTCATTACGGTATAGGGTATAGTACGGTCGTCCGGAAGGTAAAACCGGAACCAAGGTCACGGCTGAAGTCTAATGTGGTACGCAATTTTATGTTATACATAGACTATATATCCAGCAGTGTACATAATATTATATATTATTAGAGAGAAAGTAAGAGAGAGAGAGAGATAGAGAGAGAAGGAGAGAAAGATAGTGATGCGAGTGAGACAGTATATAAATATACCTTGTCATGATGTGCGTCAAATTTCGTTGCTAGTTACGATATTTATTGCACCTCGACAACATTGATTATTATAAATTAATGACCTAAAAACCAATACGAACGACATTCATTCGACGACACGCAACATGAGATGGTGAGCTGGTCACAAAAAATATCTAAAATTATAAACTTAACATTCATTACTGAAAAATAAAAATGCATATGCCATACATAGGTACTATGTTAGTAGGTACCACAAACATTAGGTACTAATGTTCTATAATAGTAGGAACCTAAATAATAACTATAAAATAAAGACGATAAATGGTATTAACAACCACCTTTAATATTCAGAAAACAGATACCTAAATAAAACATAAATTATTATATAGGTGTTCAAGAAACATGCCCGCAGTTGTAAAAATATCAGTGCAACTGACTACTGCGCTCTAGACTACTGACTACTATTTTAGGTATAGATACCTCTATAAATAATATAGTACATAGTTGTGTCTCAATTTATCTTACACCGTTTTTCATTGTCAATATGACTCTTTTCCAATTAAAATTATTTTTTATTATTACTGAAAGTATAGGTATTATATTTGTATAAAAGGACCCCTTTCATTTTTTATTATAAAGTATGTTTTGGTTTAACCAAATTTAATAATAATTTAATTTGTTTTTGGGTTACTTTAATATTATTGGAATACAGGCTAATACTAATTTATTCGTAATTATGTCAATATTTGTATCCTTGACTTCAGATTTGCAAGGGATATTGAATTCGTCGGTATAAATGTCAAGCTTAAAATAGACGTCATTATTCGTGAAAATAATTAATACATTTCACTCACATACATATAAATTTAAAAAGATAAGTATACCTACTAGAAATTATGATTTTTATAATTTATATTATACACATATATAAACATAATTATATAACAGTTAGATTAATGTACACGATAATGACTAAAGAGCTACCTAGTGTACATTTGAATTTATTAAAGTACCAAAATTCTTATCAAACTTTAAAATTCAATAATCGACCTACAAATCATTAGTTTCTGCCTTCTGGTCACAACGGACAGGAACGCAGATAACATCAATCATATCAAACATATCGGGTAATAATGATTTGAAAACTATATTATATTTATTAATGATAAAATTGTATTAGCATTTTATAATAAATTGAGCTTATAGTAAGTACTACTGTACTTAACTATAAATAATGTATTTATTTTATATTTTGTGTACCTAATACCATTATATATTAAGGATTAGTACATAAAGCTTAACATATAAACTGCTCGTTTGGATTTAATTTTTTTAAATCGACTGTTTAATAATTTGTAGTAAGTAAGTTAAAGTTTTCATTTGGAAAAAAGTTTATATCGCTACAGAAACTCCTTAAGTTATGGTATAGAAATTTAAGTACCTATCTGAAAATGTGGTCTTTACTCTTTAAGAATACTAAAAAAATTCAAAAATCTAAATTTAAAGAACTGCATCATTAAAGGATAAAATAGGGTGAGTATGCATGGTAAACCCTTTTATAGCTACTACGGAATATAATACCTATTGCATGTCTTCGAGACATTTAGCCAACTGCCAGATATATTTTTTTGGGGATGACATCATGCAAAAAAAAAAATAATATCAATCATTATAAGTTTCGATGCATTTAAAAAAACTAAAGGATTTTAATCAGTGCACATGTAAAAGAAATAGCTAGGACACCTGTATTTATTGTTTATCATAATATATTTTATGTTATTTAATTTTACTTCTTATAATCTATCTTGTGAGTGTAGATTCCCCGTGCAAATTCCAATATTATTAGATAACACACGCATGTTTTATCATCAGCTGGATAAGTATGGATATAAATGTTTACATATACATTATACCATACAACTAGATACATTTGAATTTTTGATCATATTTTACTTAATAATACTCATTAGGTATACCAATTAATAATTACCAACGAAAGTTCGCTTTGGAGATTGTTAGGTATGCGGTATTTAGTGTAGGCTGTATACCCAATACAATTCGTATCATGCAATTGTTTCGACTTAAAAACTCGACAGTGATTTATTAAACGATTGGCCGCTTCAACGATGTCCAGTAAAATGGGCAATGACTTGTAATTCCATAAATCATAATTCATAATAATTAATAAATATTCACGTTTTTAAAGTAAACGCATAATTTTTCGAGTTTAGTCGCTTGCTAACTTTTGTATTCACATTTGATACGATTAAATGTAACGAAAAAATACTATGTAACTTAATTGCGTGACATCGTATTTAACATAATAATAATAATAATAATAATATAGTCATGAATCATGATCCACCTCATTGTATACACTATACAGTATAGCGATACAAAACCAACGGGTCTATAAAATATATCTCGATGAAAATAAAAATCCCTAGGTATATATGAGTATAGGTATAATGCTCTGTTTAAAATACATCAATCGGAATTAAATCACGAATTGTAATATTATTACTATGTGTGTGCAGACTGCAAAGTAAATTATACATTTATATGTACAATGCTACCATATCCATATTATACAATATACATAATATATTACCTTACCAACATGACACATATGTAGTATTCTGTATTTCTCGTTGTTGATGACAATATTATTGTGATTAACACAATCTGCAAACAATGAAATAACCACCTTCCAATGAATATATTATTATATAATAATATATTATCCTTTCCTTCTTTATGGAAATCAACCTTTGTCTATCCTATTTTCAAAAAAGGAAATAGATCCCTAGTTTAAAATTATCGCCCAATATCAATAATTTCTATTCTCCCTAAAATATTCTCCAAAATTATAACTCTTAAAATTACTCCTCTCTTTAAAAACATTTTAGTACCCCAACAACACGGTTTTCGTAGTCATAAATCATCTACTACTAATTTAATAACCCTCAAACACCACATATTATACTCTTTTAAAAATCACCAACAAACAGATGTTATCTACACAGATTTTGAGAAAGCATTTGACAGAGTTAACCACAAATTACTAATCCATAAACTAACAAAGATTGGCTTCGACCATCCCTTGTTATCATGGCTTGACTCTTTTTTATCCGAACGAACCCAATATGTTAAATTGAAAAACTTTATATCATCTCCTATATCAGTCACTTCTGGAGTTCCCCAAGGTGACCACCTCTCTCCTCTCCTATTTAACCTATTCATAAATGATGCTGTCTCCTCTATTACACATTCTAATATTCTCTTATTCGCTGATGACGCGAAAATCTTTAAATCCATTGCAACACCTGAAGATTGTATATTATTACAAAATTATTTAATTAGTTTTAATGATTGGTGCACTCTTAGTGAACTCACTTTAAATACTAATAAATGTCAAGTTATTTCATACTCAAAAAAACGTAACCCAATAAATTTTAATTACTGTTTATCTAATATTAATCTACTTCGTTCCTCTCTAGTCAAAGACTTAGGTATACAATTCGATTCACAATTGCTATTCAATACCCATATTTTAACTATCAAAAATAAAGCTCTATCCTTGTTTGGTATGATTAAACGTAATTGCTCAGAATTTAATGATCCTGTCATCTTCAAATGTCTCTATACTTCTCTTATCCGATCTTTACTAGAATACGCACCGATAATCTGGGATAATAATAACATTGGTCACAATAATCAAATAGAAAAAGTTCAAAATAAAGTGCTTCGCTTTATATGTTATAAGTGTAAAATTGATAGAACTCCTCACTCTGGGTACAGTAACATTCTAGGATTATTAAAAATAGATTCACTAGAAACTCGGAGAACAAATATTTACAACTCATTTCTCTCAAAACTATTGAACAATGAAATTGATGATTCGTTCATATTAAGTATTATAAATTTCAAAGTGTCTGACCATAGCACTCGTAATAATCATTTATTTTATATTCATCCAGTCTCCCAAAACTACATGTTAAATCACCCAATCAATATTTTAATGTCTTATGGTAACAATCTTAACGATCATAATTTATTTAATTAATTGTATTCTCTAAATTTGTATTATCTTGTATTTCATTGTTTATTATATATATATTTAAATATAAGGTATGACTTCTGTTAATTTTAAGTTATTTATTTTATATATTGTAACTAATGCTCAACTTATTGTAAATTACTATAGTTACTATAGTGTCACTATTGTAAATATATTTGAAATTGGACAATTTGTCCGTAAATAAATAAATAAATAAATAATTTAATTTTTTAAATTCGTAAATTAGATTTAAAAAATATAGGTTACATATCCATAATAGCTTAATAATTAGGGTAAATACTAAATAGTGATTATTTTTTGAAATATTTTTTTTAAACTTATCTTTAAATATTTGTTTCCTTAATTAGACTGTCACTTCGTGTCTTCGTGTACAACTAGTTAACTAAGTTCCACTATCTTTGATTTTGTATAAGTATACAGATAGTACCTATACTACAACAATAATTGTACCTATATCAAAGTGACATTAACTTTTTTCTACTTCATATTATTCAATGCACACAATATTATATATTTATATTATCATACACTGTTCGATTGTTTACCTATAAAAACGAAAAGATCGAACACACATAAAAGTAATAACATAATTGTTCGTCTTTTAAACCAACCTCCCTAAAACAATTTTTCCTTTTTTAACGTGAAAGACACATATTGATATTAAATTACTTGTTTGAACTCCATATATTCACTTTTATGATAATCGAAAATAACTTTTCAATATTATTGTTAAAATTATTTCTCAAGTTATCACTTATAGTATATAAGTAATAGGTAGTAATTATAGTGTGTGTAGTCATGTCGACGACTATATTGTATACATGGTGGTGTCCGATACTCATCGACATGAAGGTCAAACAAAACCTCATATTATAATATTGAGTGGGTTTGTTGAGTATTGGTTCTTAAAAATGTTCATACCACAAACAAATAAATGGCAATACACAATACACATAGTATACATAACAATCGTAAATAGTCATGTGAATAATACACCGGATTCAGCTGTTTATTTTTATATTATTTCTACACACCGCAATAACAACAAAACTTAAGGAATATTCGAAAAAAAAGTCTTCAATAATATTAACAAAGTCTTAAAAACTCTTTTCAATTAAAAATAAGATCATAAAAAGTTGGTTAAACAGCAAGATGTAACAAAATGTATAAACAACTGAGGTAAATCAATTTCAAAGTTCATTATATAATATACTTAACCTTCAGACCTTCTTATACCTAAATGTTAATATTTTTTTTAAATCTGAACAGAATCTTCAGGTACTATATCCTATATACCTAAATAATCTTGTCACTATAAGGTATTAGAAACGGAATAATGATTATAATATTATACTTATTTGTTTTTATAAATTATAGAAGTAGTTTCGAAAACAATTAACAACTGAGCTCGTTTTACTATAGTAGTATATGTATACAATTATAGGTATTTGCAGAAATGTAGTAATAGTCATAAATAATAACTAATGATTAACAACTTTTAACACGTTATATTGAATAATGTAATGGGTATATATTACGACCACCATTGTTGCGTTATATTAAAATGTCAAGTCTTAATACCTATATATCTACATAGTATATTAGTATTTATGTATGGCTATGCTGCTATAGAGTATAAACTAATAATAGATACGAATTCATTTTTTTTTTAAATGCTAAAAGAACATCGGTATAACATTTTTGAAAAATAACCGTTATTCAAACTTTAAATCACTATATTATATTAAATATTTTTTATCTATTATAGATATCAATAGCATATAACTATGATAAATTTTGTATTGAAAATGCGGATCTTAGAATTTAGAAGGAACATTTACATACCTATTGTATATAATACGCAATATACATTAGATACAAAACAATACTAAGGTAAACTAAAATATTTCAAAAATTGATGATTTATGTTTCGTTTAGGAACTATATATTGAATCACCAATATTATATTAATATACCTTGTGGATTTGGAATACCTACCTCGCCACCGCAATCGACGCCTTTATAATATACATGTCTAGATCACGTTACACAGGCTGGTTAGTGGGAGGGCGGGACGGGCTCCGTCGGGACGTTTTGACCGCCGAAAGGTTTTGACGCGATTACATCGATAGAGGTAAAACGCGAAAACTCGCACGCGCAGTATTATTATTGGGCCCAGACCGGCGGCAGCGGACCCTCGCCAATTTCGAAACGGCGCACACCTATACCCTCACGCTGTAAATATATGTGCCCAGGACACGCGCGACTACCACGCCGCACTGGCGGTCGTCACCGCGGGAAAAGCGAATTTATATAAAAACAAAAAAACATCATAGAGACGATAGTGGGAAACTCGCGCAAGATATTTTAACAACCACCTGCGTAGCATATAATATAATAGATTAAAGTATAATATTATTGTATATAAGTACGAGAACACACGCATTTGGCTTATTCGCGGCGAGACTTCCGCATCAATAAGTTCGACGACCCCGAACGTTTTTCCTTCTTTGGTTCGTCAAAAACGTTTTTTAAACAAAAGACATCGTCCGATTATAAAAATGCGTACAAGTATATATTTTATTATGTTATTAGTATATAAGTCAATGACTTAAAGTCATATATAATATAATCCTTCTCCAAAATAATCTTTAGACCCTCGCCAATTTCGAAACGGCGCACACCTATACCCTCACGCTGTAAATATATGTGCCCGGGACACACGCGACTACCACGCCGCACTGGCGGTCGTCGCCGCGGGAAAAGCGAATTTATACAAAAAAAAAAATAACGGTATAGAAACGAGTAGGAAACTTGCGCGCAAGACATTTTATCAACCACCTGCGTGGCATATAATATAATAGATTAAAGTATAATATTATTGCATATAAGTACGAGAACACACGCATTTGGCTTATTCGCGGCGCGACTTCCGCATCAATAAGTTCGACGACCCCGAACGTTTTTCCTTCTTTGGTTCGTCAAAAACATTTTTTAAACCAAAAGCATCGTCCGATTATAAAAATGTGTATATAGGTATACATTTTATTATGTTATTAGTATAATATATGAGTCCTATATAATATAATCCTCGCCCCAATCGAGCCTATAGAGTAGGTATAAGGTGGCCATTCACGCCGCACAAGTTATACAATGTATAATGTATTTAACTACCGAAGTTGTTGAAATTTATTACCGCCTATTTAAGTTTAAATTTAAATTTTAAATTTATTATACCCTCTACACCTACAATAAACACAGCGCTGTGCTATATGCTATAAACTATTCAAGTATAATAAGTGTTATCAGATTCTCTTTTAATCACACTTTTAACATTTTTCTTTTTAATCGATATACCTACTATATAATATTATGTACCTATAGTTTACGTTCATTTCGTAATTATAACTACATCAATGCCGACCACAACGATAATATTATAATACCTACATAACGACGATACACTAATGGAAAACATACAATATAATTAGGTGTAAGAGTATAAAGGTAAGCACTAAAGTAGTACCTTCTGCAGGGTTACTGAATGTACCAATATTTTACTCTTTTGTTTTATTGTACCTACGGAGAGGGTTCTTTTGAACTTCGATGATATATATTTTTTATGCTACAGTGAAGATAAAAAAAAAAAAAATCACAACCCACTATATAGCGGAACGCGTTTTAAAAGTTAATTACTGTTTTTAAAAATATAAGTTTAAATTGATATTTATGTAGGTACCTATAACGATAATAATTGTATGTCCCGCCATTCATTATCTGCAGGTATATAAAAGAAAAAAATCAAAACAAAACGAATAAATAAATTAAATTAAATCACCAGTGTTTCTTTTCTCTTCTAATTACAATATATTATATCCAAGTAGGTAGCCAGGTAGGCGTGTACTCGCCTTCTACAATAATTAAGATGTTACGAGTTATACATACTATAAACTGTGCGGCCGGTCGACTACGTTATATCGCTATATACGTGCTGATGAGAATGGAAAGATAAAAAAAAATAACCATAATAATGCAGTGACGAATTCCCACAACTATTCCAAAACTCTGATATTAAACCATTGGGGTTCAGTCGATATGTTTCGGTGCAATTACACTATGGTTTACGGTTGATGTTTCTCAACTGAGTGGTTCTGAAAATGTTCAAGTGGCTTGACAATTCGATACAAAGTTCCTCATAAGTTGTTCTTACAGTAATCTAAAAATATCAAAAATATATATACATAATTTGTGTATACACACAATACACATATAAAATAAGGTCTAACTTTAACAATAAATAAATAGTATAGTTATTTTGTTGGAGTTTAAAAAATATTATTCGTAGGGACTTGCAATTTTTCTCTAATATTGTTATCGGATTTATAGAATGTTTAGATGTCAGAAAAGATTACAATCTCCAGCAGTCCAGCTTCCATTATTGTATAATCTATAATTAATTTTTTTTTTCATATAGGTAATATTATACTCATGTTAATTCATTTTTATATTATTTTCAGGTTAAACCCAAGTCACATTTGAATGATCATTCATTATTTAAACATCATTGTTATTAGATTTTTGGGAATAAAAATGCACATAGATTGCAGTCTCCCATCCGCATTATAATGTACTTTAATATACAGGACATAGGTACATGCACGCATGTTCACAGTAAAGGCGAATTTCTGAGAGGCATAATATATATTATACCGCCTATTCGTGAACAATTGGCAGCCAAATAAACATATCGATAAAATGCGGCGAGTATATTATAGTGGAACTACGCAATATATTATATAGTATACACGATATATATATATAAACAGAACTATTATAAAGTACAACACACACATATATATATAAATTAATACATACCTGCGCGTATTTATGTCCACTCAAAAGCCACTCGGTACACGTTTTATTCCCCGAACAATAGCTCTGACATATCTGGACGGATTCCAAGCCCGTGTGGGCATTTTCCCGCGACGGTGTAATACAACTCTACGGAATGGAAAGAAATCAAAAACACAATATGATATGGCCGAGAAATCCTAATGCGATCGACAGTCGTACCGGAACTAAGTCTCGTATGGCTGGGGTACAATTATTATGCTAACCAAAGGGCTGCTATAGTAAAGAAAAATTATTCACTTATGTGGACTGTGGTTTTATTCTATCATTACAATATTATAATTTATAACTATATATTATATGTAGGTACCTACCTACTAAGAACCTATTAGGAAAATATAAAAAAAATATTAACTTACGTAAAAAATATTCACTTATTAGGTTTTATAAGTTTTATTCTATCCCAACAGAAACACTCCGCCATACTCCGTGTAAAAAACGATAAGTAAGTATAAAAAAAAGGCTTTAAAAGTTGGATATCATCTTATATAATATATAGCTAGCCAAGTCTTTAAACTATAGATATAATTTATGTTCAAATAATCTGTTAAACAATTGATAGTAAAATCAAGCCAAATTTAATTTTTTAGTAGTTTATTTTAACATGATTGATATCTATAGTTCAAAGACTTAGCTACCTATAAAATGATATCAAAACTTTTAGAGCAAGTTTTTTTACACGGAGTTTGGCGGGCGGAGTGTTTTTGTTGGGATATCACTCATTTTTTGTTGATACCTTCTTATTTCGGGAACATGTTGATTTTACAATGATGTTTTTTTATGGTGGTTGTCATATGTGTCGGATAGTGCATTACTGCATTGTAATATGGGCCGCGCGGACTATTATCAAATAAAATGTTGAAAATATAGGTACTACAATAATTACTAGTTAAATTGGTTATAACTCTGTTGATATTCAGTGCCGCAACTAGAATTTTTGAGCCCTAGGACAAAAGATTATTTAGGGGCCACTGCCCACTATCTAGCATCACTGCAACAGGGTTTAAATTAGTCAACAAATTTATTGGGGTCAGTTAGATAAAATTCAACAAACAAACATAATCTTTTTTAAAAAGTATTTCATACATGCAAAACATACATTTTAGTAAAGAACAACACTTTTTAATATCTATCATATTAATTTATTATAAATAAAAACACATGAAAGAATAAGTTCATTATAAAAGAATAAAGTAATACATTTTATAAAAGTAATATTATGTTAATATTTTAAACAAATTTCATCTTTCTTGCTTTCAAATTAGAGAAATCTTTAATTAATTTGTCTGTTTTTAATTCTGAAGTCCGCTTTTGTTCTATATTGAGTATAGCAATGTTTGAAAGTCGATTTGGCTACAAGAATTTCTTAAATAATTTTTTATAATTTTTAATTTTGAGAATGACCTTTCAGCCGTTGCTACTGTAACTGGCAGTGTTAAAAATATTGTACAAGCTACTAAAATTTCCGAGTAACTTGTTGCTATATCATTGGTAAGTATAAAATTGGCCATTTCATTTATAGTTTTTAAATTTTTATTTTTTATTAATTCTTTTAATGATAAAATCTGACCAGTAAAATCAGAACTAATTTCATCTTTATACGTTTGAATAAAATCATATAACTCCTTTACAATATTATCTTCTCTTAAAAATAAGAGATTATTTGGATTAAGAAAATCAAATGTAGTACATACATTGTCCATTGCTTTAAAACGAATATTAAGTTGCATTAAAACAGTATCTATAATAGGATAAAATACTTTAATTTTAAAGTTTTCTGTTGTTGTAGTTAACCGCCTATCTCCATCGACTTCATCAAAATGTTTTTTTGCATAAATCTGACGAGGTTCAGTATATGTAACAGGTAAGCTCCATCTCAAACACAACGACTTAGCATTATTTACCATATCTTTATAATTATTCCTCAATTAATTTATTAAATAATATACATCTTTTAATCTGTCTCGTGCATTTTGTAGATTCATATCTTGTTGTTGTAACATTTTTGAAACACCATGAAGTGGAAGGTTGCCTAAATTTTCATAATTTTCTTATTATGGTTTAGTTGATTTACTATGAGTTATACTCCTATACCTTATTTATATTTAAATTTTATATAATATATTAATATTCATTTTTAGTTTTTCAGTTTGGTGATTTAATTGTTGATATATTTAAATTTTTATATACATATAATTATATTTTTATTTAAAACGTATAACACATTTCCATGTACATATAATTTGTGAATCATAAAAAGTGGAAGGATGCCATCCCACCGTATCCCCCCTCCCACTTCAACCAATGTATTTAAGCCTCAAATAAATTATCAACATTTTCTATAATTTTCATATTATATGTTTTTCCAAAACAATCATAAATACCTTGTGTTAGCTTATTTGAAGGTGGATCTTCTTCATTGCACAGTTCTAATACATTTGTATTTGAAGTAACAGTTTCAAAAACCAGTGGTTGAATTAATGACAAAGTGCTTTCATTATGGACTTAATAGGACTTAAAATCAATGATATTGTTCCAAATGATTTGAAAACTACACCATGCACTTCTTCGTAAAATTTCCAATTACATTATTGTATTTTCAAACTTCATTATTTAACTACAAATTCGATATGCTTTCTCAAGAAATTTTTTTCATGTATGTCGTGAATCACGTAGCTTTTTGTAATTATGGTCCAGCAAGTTTTGCGTGAATTTTGCCTATATGTGTATTTTAAGGCGTACTTTTATTTTTATACAGCCGGGTCCGGGGCCTTAGTTGGATCGGTATAATAAATGTATAATATTATAACTATACATATGTATACCTACCTACTAGGTACCTTTTAGGTATATTTCTTCGATACATGTTGGAGACTTTCAATTTTAATAAACGTTTGTTTCATAATATTATAATAATATAATATATATAGGTATTTGTATATTTTGTATCATTTTCAACAAGACTTTTGTTACTTACACAAGACAGTTGAAACAAATGTTCATTCGCATATAATAAACTTGGACTAAGCATTTTAACAGATTATAAATGTGTAAAATAAAATATTAAATAGGGGAAAAATTAAACTGTGTGTGGTATATGGTAGAGAGGTTGGCCGGTGGCGGGGGAGAGGGTTATCCACATTGTAATATTCAAACCCCCCCTCCCAAAAAACAAAGTTGTAATAGTTTAGGTCGCCGAGTCGAAATGTCACTATTTTTTTTTCTAATTTCATAATTTGAATTGGAATAACTGAACTATAATATAACCATATAGGCCTATCTTACAATGAAAAGTCCAAATATGTTTAATGCTTAAAAAATGGACGGACAAAAAATTTGTACCTACATTCCAAAGTCAATTTATAAAATAGAATGTCATACTTGACGCTACGGATAATTTTACAAATTGGCCAAATTCAACTACTGAAGAACATAATTGGATTACAAAGTTTCTTCGACATTTTAAAACCGCAGAATACCTATAGCCATGGATGGAGAATGGAGATGGATGGATGGATTAGCAATTAGCTGGTCAACCAAACGTAATTACTAATAGAAAAATGAATTAATAAAAGCTAGGGTCTAAATTAAGGGAAATTATTAATCAAAATATTTAACGGCACGTCATTTTTATGTACAATTTTTCTTTTAGGCTCCAAGGCCGTTTATTATAGGACCACTTAAAAAAACTGATCCATGGGCCTATGATGTGTCAGGCAATATTAGATAACAAAGATACTTTTTTTATATCAAGTTTAGGATCGCTCTCGTTAGCTTAGATCCTATACTATCATATAATAAATGGTCTAAGCTCGTTAGTATTCACTTCCGTCGTTAACTTAGATTCCAGTAGCTTCGATTACATTGAAAGTTTTGATGCACTTACAGCTATACCTTTCTTAGGTTTCATCTGTTTATTTTCTACAACAGTCTTATTGTCTCCTTTTTTCCTAACGTCCACAGTATTTTTAGGTACTTTGACGTCCGCTTTTACTTTATCCTTGGCTGCACTTTTTTAACTTGTTTGGACTCTTTTGAACAAGATATCTCTGTAAGATCGTTGCCAGACTTCATCTCTTCAAACGCATCAGAGATTTTTACTACGCAGTGGCTCTTTTCACAACCAACGCGGAAGTCCTTCCATTCCGGAACTTGGCGGGCGAAACGAAACGAATAGACAGACCACTCGGCACTTACTAATTAATAATCAATCCCCCCCCCAGGACCAAAAAAAAAATTGTGATATTATTGATGAATTTCTTATTATTAATCATCCGTGTATACACAAACATACGTTATAATAATTTGACTATTGAGTATACCTAACACTGTACTTTACCAACAACGAAAAAAGATTTCATAACGAAATTGTGGGTGCCGTATATCAATCAAAATAGACATTTGATCGTACACAGTCAGTTAGTTGCGTGCGGACATTAATACATCTTAATACGACCAAAAACGTACTCTTTCCTTTTCGGCCGATTCACTTTTCGACCAAAAAAAAGTTTAATATAATACACAATCATTTTGTTAAGTTGGTTTCAAATAACTACTTTATAAAGTAGTGAACCAGCAACCTAATCTAATCAGTGCTAACAAAAGTGAGTAAAAAAAATGAATTATGACAGGAATTGTAATTATTATCATAGTTTTCTATATTTTATTGACAACAAAAATTATTTTTATAAATATTACGTATTCATTTATATATTTTAGTATTTTATACAACTTATATATTTTTTAATATTTCTTTATAAGTATAACATAAAGACTTATATGTAATTATTATCATTATTTATTTGTAACCTACTACTATATTTAAAAATAACTAACAAAAATAATTTTTTCTACATAAAGGCAGAGACTGGAACCTGTTGGGTGTTTCGGTTCCGGTTCCGGTTCTGGTTATTAAATTAATTTGTCTAAGGGTTCCGATTTTGTTTCGGTTTTCTAAAAAAATATAAGGGTTCTAGAACCGGTTAATACCGGTTTTGAAAAATACCGGTTAATACCGGTTTTGAAAAATACCGGTTAATTTCGGTTAATTTTGATTTCTGATTATTAAAGATTTATTAAAAAAATAGTCTGAAATAATTTATTTATTCATGTTTAAATTGTAATTATTTCATGAATATACTTTATAGAAGTTATTATGAAAAGCTAGAAAAACATTAAAACATTAAAACACAATACCAGCATCTCCATTGCTGACTGCCGCCGACATTGTCATATAAAAATATAAAATGGATTTTCTTATTTACTATTTTAGATTCTGAGCGGAGCGAGGAAGTTATTGTTTTTATAATGGTGTTTATTTTTTTTTTATATATATCCTGTTCCTGTATACAAAATTTCTTCCAGAAGGAGTGCTTCGATTTCAACATATAGTACCTTATCTTTTAGCAAATTGGATCAAGATGGTACTTTAGAGAGGTTATTTTCTGATTTTCTCCATAGTTATTTAATGCCACGGGAAAAACCACCGAAAAATTACGAAAAAACGCTAAAATGGAATTTTAATTTCTAACGCTTTGTTTATCACCATAGAAACGAATAAAAAATTATAATATTATAATATTAATTCAACTTACATGATAAAATAATTAATAACAATATAAAATATCCAGAGTGACAAACCGTCCTCGCTCAAAATCATTTTTCTTATACAATGATATTTTATCATTGAATTCAAGTCTAATACAACCCATTATACAATGACCCCCTTGTAACCTGTGATTGTTAGGAAAATGGGTAGTTTTAAAGAGAAGGTTTTAGTGTTGGTTATTTTTTTTGAAGAGGCTAAAAATGTCAGTCCTCTCCTGATATAAATATATAATAATATCAATAAATGTATTACACATTTACACATATAATATTATTATTATTGTTTTTATTTCAAAATCAAGATTTTCAAGGTAAGTTGTTAAATTCTGTATTTTAAGGTATTACAATATTTTTGTTAGGGTTACAACTTACAGACTAGTCAATAACAGCCCTTATGTAAATTGTGAATAATGAAAGTGGTCATTTTTATTTTGTTTAGTGTGTTTGGGCATCTTTGATATTTTGTAATTGTATCGAGTCCCAGAGCATAGGGGGCCTGTTTTCATTTGATGCTTCTAGAATAGAATGTAATTTTTTCCAAAATATCGAGTAAAAAATAAATCATGTTTTGTAATATAAAAAATAATAAAATGTAAAATATTATGTTGCAATAATTATCTTAGAAATAGATATTATATCCAAGGGAATTATATTATATAACTTGGTTCTAGTATTTATTTACCACTGATTAATATGTACATGTATGTACATTTAATGCTAACTTCGTACATATTTTTTTATTTGGCTAGATTTTATTAATTTATTGTGACAAACCATTATAACTTATATTTAAAATTGATATAGGAAGGTCTAATTTAAAGAACTGTCAAAGTAGAATAAATTCATTTTTATATTAACTGTCATTGTTTATCCAATTATGAGATGACTTTTATAATTTATAAACCTTGGATATTTTATACTTAGTTTAATAAATCTATGGTTTTTTATAGTTAATTTATCATAAGATAAGACAAAATTACTTTCTGAATCCAAGAGGAAATTTATCAATTTTGTACGTATAAGATTTATCCATCACAACGGAAAACGTTAAAGCATTTAGTATGAAATAAAAATAAAATAAACTAAACATAATAATATGGTAAGTTGTTTATATTGAATTTGGATTATTAGTATTTAGTAACAAAAAGTTTGGGAAAAGACCAGTTATAGATAACCTATAGGTGAAAAGTAAGATTTTTCAATTTATGTAAATATTAAAAAGGCCACAGTACAATTTTTGTAGTGGCGCGGTGGTCCTAAATATCAGACCTCCCCTGATATAACAAGATGGATAAATAATTACGCATAATAAAATATTAAGTGCTTTGTACTTACCAATGATTATTATATTTATTTCAAAATCAAGATTTTTAAGAGTAGTTGTAAAGTGAAATTCTATATTTTAAAATGTTATAATATTTTTGTCAGGGTTACAACAATCACTTACTGTTCCTCATGTAAATTATTAATAATGAAAGAGGTAATATTATTTTGTACCTACGAATCAAGAGTTTGTGTGATAATTCAACAGATATAATTGATTTTACTAAATATTTAAGGGTAACTAATAAGTTAAAATATAATGTAAACATATATTTCATATTTGCAATGCAGAACTTATAAATGTTTTAATACAGCAAAATAAAAATATAATTATCACAAAATAAATCTTTATATTAGCTATTTCATTAATTTCTTCTTTTTTATTGCTTTAGTCATTTTATTCTGTAAATAAAATATAGAAATAAAAATTATACAAACATACTATACGAAAAAATATTAAATATTTTAATCAAATTCATACTTACATTTTTAGCTTTTGGGGATTTATTTTTATTTTTGTTGACTGGAATATCCTTTTCTACGTTTGCTTCTTCGTTTTCTTGCTTCTTTTTCTTTTCTACATTTCCTGCTTCCTTTTCTTGCTTCCTTTTCTTTTTTGACTAATAAATTAAATACAATTAATATATGAATAAATTACAAGATATTTTTTATACACAGAGATACCTGTAATTTTTTTGTTTCTACAAATTCCATCAAATATTCTTCTTCAGCGTCATCACCTTTTTCACCTTCAGAATCAGCTTCGTCAGATTCTGAACAATTATTTTTAATTTCATCCTTCTCAATTGAAACATCAGATTTCTAACATTTAAAATAGTTTAGAATTAATGCATAATTTTAAGTATACAATAATATGATATATAGAATTTTAAAAAATATTATAATTTTTTAATAAGGGCCAGTTTCACCATCTACTTTAAACTTCGATTAAAGTTAACCGGCCGAATTTGCCCAGTTAAAATATCTGTTATCAGTCGATTAAGCGTAATCGAAGTTTAAAGTAGTTGGTGAAAGCGGCCCTAAAGCAGATACCTATATATTCCTATGCATATTTTTTTCGGATTGATCCTATTATATACAAAGTATAAAATATGCACTTGTTCGTTTAATACTTAATACATATTTTATAATAATGAGAATTATATTTCTATGATTTTCATGTTTATTGAGCACTACGTATTTTGTGTATTTGACTATATTATGGACTATGGTTATTATTTTCAATAAACTTTAAGAGAAAAAAACGTAGATTATATGATTTCATACAATTATTTTTAACCCGTAAGTGGGTACAGTGAACAAAAATTATGCTAATAGTATGGTGAGACCAACCAGTGGTCTTCAACCTTTTTGGACTCGCAACCCACCTTTTTAGGCCTACATTTTTCACTTCCCACCTAAACTTTGTAGAAAAACAAAAAAAAAACAAAATTGCTTAGTGCCTTGTATAGTAGTACTACCTATTATAACTGAATAAACTGAATATACAGTGATTTGATATCCATTATATTATAGTATATAGATTATAATATAGTAGTCCTAGACCAATTAGTTTTGTTAATCATATTAAGACCATATTTTTAAATTTTCCATCGCATTATTTGTAGAAATGATATATTGACAGTGTCAACTTTTATTTGACTATCATTTTTTCGACTCAAATTTAATAAGTTTAAAGAAATTAATTAATTGTTTAGACATTTATTAAGAAGTAAACAAAAACAAAAAACTGCAGCGGTCTGTGGGACCAAACCATATCACTATATATTTTTAATGCATATATTTTGCATATTGAAGTTGATTTAGCGCATACAAATTACAAATCCCTATTCTCATTATTAAAGTATGATTACAACAACTAACTTCAACTTCTTCATTATCTTCCTCAATAGCAGAATCGTCACTGTCATTTTGTTTATTTTTTTTATTAGATACATTATCATCATTGTCATCATCAAAATCTGATTCTTCTTCAGATCCCTAAAAAAAATAACTAAAATTTACACTGCACAAATATTTTAACTTAGGTTCATGAGCTCACCGACAACAATGTGACATCTCCATTTGGTTTTACTAATACACGTTTTCCAAACAATTCACCTTCAACTTCTTTATCCTTTGAATACAATTTAGATTTAGTATATGGTCCTTCAATTTCATTCCTGGATTCTAAATTAAAATTTTTTAATAAAAACACATTTTTTTTGTCCCTCAAATAGACACTTACTCAATGAATAATATACAGGCAATGATTCAGATGTTGGACTCTTAATCAATAGACACCTGATATTTTTTAGGCCACCGGGATAACTATGTGCTAAATTATTAAAGGCAGCTATGATGTTTTCAGCAACTTGCTGAGCTGTTTGTTGCATATGACCTACCTAGAATAATATTACAATGTCTCATTATTATACTTTTTAACATCAAATGTTTGTGGGAACCAACATTCATTCAATATTAGAAAATATTTTATATAGTACTGAGGTTACAATTAAAAAAAACAAAAATATAAGCAAGGTCAACTTGATTAACAACATACTTGAACAGTTTTTGTAGTTCCTCTGTAATCAAGGAAAAAGGATGTCTTGTGTAGCTTTGATTCTATTTCAGCTTTTAAGTGCTTTTTTGCTAATTTAACAGTAATTGGGAGCCTGAAAAAATTTTTAATTACCTCTTAATAATAGATTTTGCTTTATTTTAACAGCCATGTCACAAAATCTATTATCAACTTACTTTCGTTTAATATAAAATTCTTTTCCCAATTTCTTAACCAAAAATCCGCTTATCTTCTGATCAATCAAAAAAATGTCATGTGAATTACACAAATTTCGTCTAGCCTCATATTCATTAAACTCCACTCGAATTTGTCTTGCTGGCAAAATCTTAAAAAAATTTTAATTTTTAATGTTTTTATGATCTTATACATTTTTAGTGTGTTATCTATACCTAACATCTTAATTATAACATTAAATAAATACATATTATACAGTGTCAGCCTGGCCATGGCCGCTTAGCTCTTTGGTTTTTTTTTTTTACAGTCTTGTAAATATTTTATTTGTTTTGCAGGTTCTTATATAAGGAGTAGTGACTTCGCAAAGTATTTATCAAAATATTTAACGGTACGTAATTTTTAAGCACAATTTTTCTTTACAGGGTCTAAGGCCATTAATTTATGGGTATTAGGAAAAAATAGCCCCGTACCAACAAAATACATAACACTTTTTTACTATACATTTTATAAATTTAAATGTTTAAACAATATAATATCTATATTTCAATATAATTATGTAAAACTTTTTTTGACATCTATTTAACCATAATATATAATATTTGCTTAATAATTTTTATATACTTTTGTATCATAATAATATTTAATAGCATAATACACCAAACATTTTAATCTATACTTTTATAATATTTTATAATAAGAGTAATACATGGTAAGGAATGTTATTTAACTATCTATATATATATATAAATTTTGTGTCACAATGTATGTTCTCGATAAACTCCGAAACTACTGAACGGATTTTGATAAAATTTGGTAACCATTTATAATATGGTACAACTTAAAAGATAGGCTAATTTAAAAAGGGAGAGGACCAACTCCGAGAGGTGATCAAATGGGAATTTTATGATTTCCAATGGAAATTTTTGTTTATAAATGGTTGCCATGGATTTTAAAGCTATTATATTAATAATAATAGTAAAAAAAAAAAACTATT
>NC_042494.1:100778029-100778846 GCF_005508785.2 Acyrthosiphon pisum
GATTTTCTTACGTAACGAATTTTCTTATTTTGTTGTAATAAAAAAACGAGTGACTGTAGAAACTTGAAAATTTCACTGAATGTTTATATTAGCATTTTATATATACGATAAAATTTTTAAAATAATTTGACTCTTTTGAGCTGTTTACGGACATTGTAAGTTTTCAATTTTTTTAGTTTTTTTTTTTCTATAAATATCAATAAAGTTTTATCTGTTGGGCCAAAAAGTGTATAAATTTAATACAAAGCTCCTGATATATTGTTACAATATCAGTTGAAAAATATTAAAAATACATAGGCACAATTTTTTTTTATAAGCATTTAAAGATCAAATTTGGACAAAATTTATCAAATTTTAATTTGAAAAATTATTTTGTAGTTAAAAATTTATAAAATGTTCAATTTTTGTATCTAAGAATTGAAAATTTAAAACAAGATTCCACGTAAGTAATTAATACTGTTACCAAAAAATCTAAAAAATACATTTACGCAGTTTATTTTTATAGTCATTTTAAGTACAAATTTGGACGAAATTACATATTAAAAACCTAGGATAACTATTTTAGTTATTTTGTTGTGATTATATAATATTATTCGTGGGTACTTGAAACTTCTAAAGTATACTATTATATATCTATGATAGTACCACGGTTTTTTGTTGATGTATAACGCGTTATAAGTACCTAATAAATATTATGATATGATTAATTTGGAATTTATTATAGGTACCTAATATAATATTATGTCTTATACCTAGACTAACATACCGTCTCCGCTCAGAATCGTTTTTCTTATACAATGATATTATATCATTGAAT
>NC_042494.1:100778946-100780067 GCF_005508785.2 Acyrthosiphon pisum
GAATTAATTACTTACGTGGAATCTTGTTTTAAATTTTCAATTCTTAGATACAAAAATTGAACATTTTATAAATTTTTAACTACAAAATAATTTTTCAAATTAAAATTTGATAAATTTTGTCAAAATTTGATATTTAAATGCTTATAAAAAAAAATTGTGCCTATGTATTTTTAATATTTTTCAACTGATATTGTAACAATATATCAGGAGCTTTGTATTAAATTTATACACTTTTTGGCCCAACAAATAAAACTTTATTGATATTTATAGAAAAAAAAAAACTAAAAAAATTGAAAACTTACAATGTCCGTAAACAGCTCAAAAAGAGTCAAATTATTTTAAAAATTTTATCGTATATATAAAATGCTAATATAAACATTCAGTGAAATTTTCAAGTTTCTACAGTTTTTTAATTACAACAAAATAAGAAAATCGTTACGTAAGAAATCGAGTGAATATTAAATGTTGTAAAAATATGAATTTCAAACGCCCATAAAAATTTAATTTGAGTTTCTTATAGACATTTTTTTTTTGGTAAAGGTAGATTATCCTATAAGGAATCTTGTATTACATTTAAAAATTTTAGATTTAAAAAGAACAATTTTTATGAATTTATAACTCGAAATAATTTGGAAATTTTTCCATATTTTGTCATTTTTAGATTCTGAGTGGAACGATGAATGTATTGATTTTACAATGATGTGTGTTTTTTTATTTTTTATTTTTTTTTTATTTTTTTATTTTTTTATTTTTTTTGTGTCTGCGTACACGATAAGTAGTCGAAATAATGCTACAATTTTCAACTTCGGTATCTTGTTCGATCAAAAAGTGAATATCGTTGGTGCCTTGGAGAGGTCAAAACTTAACTTTCCAAGTAGTTATCCAAAGCGACTGGAAAAACAAAAGAATAATTAAGGAAAAACGGGAACTATTACGCGAAATCTGTTTTCGAGACCTTCAATTTTGGTTTTTGGTGGAACATTAAAAAAAATGACCGTGGATGCACGATGTTTTGACTGAATGTTTACATTTCCATTTTCTATACACGAATGACATTTTCTGAATATTTCTGACTTATTTTTGAGCTCTTTACGGACATTGTCAGTTTTCATTTCTTTTTT
>NC_042494.1:100781819-100784338 GCF_005508785.2 Acyrthosiphon pisum
CGATATTCACTTTCTGATCGAACAAGATACTGAAGTTGAAAATCGTAGCATTATTTCGACTACTTATCGTGTACACAGACACAAAAAAAATAAAAAAATAAAAAAACACACATCATTGTAAAATCAATACATTCATCGTTCCACTCAGAATCTAAAATGTTAAATGAAAATCTCTGTACAGGCTAAACTCTGGAACTATACTTATCACGAAGATCTGATAAGTAGATCCAGAGTTTAATCTGTGTATTTATAATTTATATAGTTAGATATATATATTATATATGTATAAATTAATGTTTGAGGGTATATTAGGCCTCTGGGAAGAATATAAGTTAATTTACAAAGGGTTAAATTTGTTTATTTTTATTTATTGGATTTTAGTACTGTTAGGTTAAGATAGGATTTTATATAAATTAATTATATTAATCCACCGTAGTTGAAATTAAGTAAAAACAACAAACTTGGTATAACTTTGATACTTTAGAGTTAAATCATACACTTACGTACAAACAGCATGGGGTCCGCAATCTATCGCAGGTAGATTGCCTACCTGATAATGTACTGCTACGAAACAGAATTTTTATCCCGGGCAACGGAAATTTAAGATAAATTTTGAGCACCATACACCGAATGTTTGTTGATTTGTATTATTATTATTTTTTGTCAATATATATATATATAAATGAATGTTTGAGTGTAGATTAGACGTCTCGGAAGAAGACAGGCTAATTTAAAAATGGTTAAATTTGGTTTTCCTAGATTCCCATCATGGGACCCCTTAAAAAAACTGATCTACAGGCCTTTAGTGTGCCAGGCAGATACCAGTATTAGATATCATAATTAATTCAATTTAACTTCATGTAGGTTACAATATATTTTCTGATAACAGACATTAAATTAACTTACAGTTTTTATATTTTTAATGCCATTTTTAGCTAATAAATCCTTATAATGATGATACGTTTTCTCATGGTCCACATTCCGACCACGTACAAGATCTGGTACTATGAGGCATATATCTGTTGTATCAGTAATCAGTGAATTTGGTAATGCTCTATAAAATACAATATTTATTAGTCATTGGAAATACATTTTGGGATGAAAAAAAAAAATAATTTTAAACATGACTAAATAGATAGGTATGATCACATTTTTACTGATACGCAGATTCCTCTTCAGACCATGACCATTACTTAGTTCTCGGCTTCTCAATGGTTATTCAAATTATCAAACATAGATAATATTTTAAAAATAAATTTAAAATTATTATTTTTGATTTATATTTTTTTATAATCTTATGACTTATCGTAGTTTTATAGTTTTGAATTTATTATTTAACTACTTAAGTCATGGTATCAACACAGTATCATATAATATTTTCATATTATAAAATGATGGCATTAAAAATTATTAGACCAATGAAATAACGAGAACTACAGTAGGCATAGTGCACTAAAATGGAAGCGAACATGTACCGATGTGATCATACCCATCTATTTAGTCATGCTTATAAACATACATTCGAACTACTCGTTTTGGACCAACTCCCATTTTAACTGCAGTAACTACCAAATGTATTGGCGTAGCCTCGTCCCATAATTCATTTTTTGGTAAAGTTGAACCATTTTTTATCAACGTAAAAAGTCCATTGACAGCGGCTTCAACCTGTAAATTAAATATTATATAACACAATTTAATATTATTAAAAACTAAAAATTATATTAATATACTTTTTTTATATCAAGTTTAGGATCACTCTCGTTAGTATTCACTTCAGTCGTCAGTTTGGATTCCAGTAGCTTCGATTTCATTGAAAGTTTTGATGCACCTTCAGCTATACTTTTCTTAGGTTTTTTCTGTTTATTTTCCACAACAGTCTTCTGGTCTCCTTTTTTCCTATTGTCCACAGTATTTTTAGGTACTTTGACGTCAGCTTTTAGTTTATCCTTGGCTGCGCTTTTTTTAACTTGTTTAGGCTCTTGTGAACAAGATATCCCTGTAAGATCGTTGCCATCCTTCAGCTCTTCAAACGCATCAGAGATTTTTACTATGTTTTTCAAAACACCGCCAGTAGGTTTCGAAAACTTTTTTTTTTGTATAGCGCCCACCAAAGGTTTTTTTGAAGGCATTTTTTTTGATGGAACAGTTTTCACTTTCATTATAAATTATAAATGTTGATGATTTTAAACTAATGCAAAAAGAAAGAACATGTGCTATGCAGTATTCACAAACAAAAACAAACTGTTGAAAAACTCCTTATCAATAATCAATATCAACACAACAGTGTGTCGTTTTAACAGAAGCTAAATTACTTTTGCGTGGAACACGATTACAAGAGTTAACATTTTTCTCAAAATCGCGATTTATCACAGATAAGGTGACACTGCTTGTACCAGGTGGTGGCCATATCAAAGTATATTTGAATCGCTAAAGGTCGATATGCAGTGTCACCACATTACTAATAATTTACTATTGTACAAATGTATAATTTTGAATTTATATTCATTATAACTATAATA
>NC_042494.1:100785105-100787272 GCF_005508785.2 Acyrthosiphon pisum
AATAGGCAGGGTATCTGCGCGGGGTCGGGTTGTTTCCACTGTTTACTTTTATCCACGATTAAAGATACTATCTATAGCCGTGCTTTTATCATAGATTACGTATGCTACGCCGTGTTCAAGGTTACAATCGCCCGATTCGGCCAATTCACGGAGTTTCATACCCCTGTTTCTACGTTATTACTTTCTGGGGACTTACTTTCTACGTTATTACTTTCTGCAACACTACGAGGAAATTCTGAAGCGGCAAACGTTTTGCAGAACGAACACCAACGTTTGAAACGTTGAAAACGTAGAAATTCGTGAGCGCTTGGTTTAGTGCGGTATTTTGTTTAACCGTGGTCGTGGTGTAAGACATAAAAAAATTAAGGCGGGTTCACAACTACCCGTGTCGTGTCGTGTCGTGTGAATTGTGAATTCAATTCGTTCTTCGGGGATATTCCTAATCAGGACGATACCAACTTGGTATCTAATCAAAATATTATAATAGATACCATAGGTATTAGATATATAAGATAACAGTAAACAAATCTACCAAGGCGTGAACATTGTGACCAGCACGATCAAAAGTTGAATTAATTCAACTTCGTGGTAATCGCGGTATCGTGTTGGTCGACACGATCATATTTTATTATCACATTTTCCATGCGTAAATGTCCAGCGTAAAAATAAAAATTATAAACACCAATATTAAATTATAAAACATTAATTGTATATGTAGGTACCTAATTAAATAGGTAATGAAACAAACTCACGTTAGTTTCCACGCGTTTTTCTAGTTTTGAAATATGTATTTCAACGAGCGAATATGGTGCAAAAACATTTGCAGAAATCATTTTTTTGTAAATTGTATCCTTCCAAAGTTCCGAAGTTGGCCATTTTCTGTTTTTACGCATGCACACACGTTGCTGTTTACCACCGAGCACCAGCGAATTTTTATTTTTATTTCTAAGATCTTACGTATTTTAACGAGTTAAGAACAGCTAGTAATAATATACTATAATATACTAATATAAAGTACTTATGACAAATAGACAGTACTCGCTTGATGCTTACTATACGCCTACCAGATCTGATCGCCAAACACGATGTCCTAGAGATAAAAGTTTTCAAAGACTAGTGTTTGAAGTATGAAAATGTGAAACGTTGACATTTTTTTTTAACACAAATAAAAACACAATTTTTTTTTTTTAACACAATGTTCAGTGTTTTAAATTCTAATGTATAAATACAGTGATGTATTGTGAGTATTTATAATAAACCCGATAAATAGTCGGTAAATAAACAAAATTACCATGAAGACTGTAGATTTACCAAAGGGCACGGGTTTATTTTTAGAGATTGAAAACATTTTATTCACCTCTGGGTTACATGCTTTAGATGTTTTTGATAAAGAGTTTTATCCAAATATTCATGAACTCTTTAAAATATTTTGTACTTTGCCTGTATCAACTGCTATACACCTGAACTCTAGTTTTTATTAAGTATTAAGTCTTACCTAATAAATAGTATGACAGAAGTAAATATTTTATCAATTTTCCTATCTAATATTGAATAATAACTATAAATTAAATAGTAATTATTATATACTTTGTTTATTATAACTGACTTAGCCACTTAGGGCCCGTTTTACAATCATAGTTTAAACCTCGGTTCAGGGCAGAGACTGGAACCTTTTGAATTTATCGGTATCGGTTCCGGTACCCGTTCTCCAAAAATAAAATAACGATTCCGGTTCGGTTCTGGTTCTTTTATGAAAAAAAAAATAAAGGCACCAGTTCCAAATAATTTAGGTTCCGGTTCCAGATAATTTCGGTACCAAAAAGTATAATAATTTCAAATAGTCATCCAGAATGTGGGTATAATTGGTTAAGTTAATTGAGGTATGAGAAATATTAGAAAACTCATAATATAGCATAGATTCATAGGTTATGCACAAAACCGTAATTACTTTAAATATGATAAATAAAATAATTTTATTTTCAAACCTTAAAGTACCTTTTTAATTTAAAAATTCCGGTTCGCTTTTCCCCGTAACCCTTCATTTCATTATTAATAATACCATTTATCAATGATTATACTATTGTGGTATTATTTGTCAATTTGTCATTAATTTTTTCGTACATACAGTCCTGCTGTAGGTACGCACCACCGTTCACCATTGTATCAG
>NC_042494.1:100787372-100788205 GCF_005508785.2 Acyrthosiphon pisum
TTTTTTTTTTGTATAGCGCCCACAAAGGTTTTTTTGAAGGCATTTTTTTTGATGGAACAGTTTTCACTTTCATTATAAATTATAAATGTTGATGATTTTAAACTAATGCAAAAAGAAAGAACATGTGCTATGCAGTATTCACAAACAAAAACAAACTGTTGAAAAACTCCTTATCAATAATCAATATCAACACAACAGTGTGTCGTTTTAACAGAAGCTAAATTACTTTTGCGTGGAACACGATTACAAGAGTTAACATTTTTCTCAAAATCGCGATTTATCACAGATAAGGTGACACTGCTTGTACTCACCACAGATTTCTATACGATTTCTGGTACCCACCATGACAAATTATATAGGTATATCAGCAACATTACCGGTTTAAAAACAAATCGCATACCCACCCACGACTGCACAGCCTTTTTCTGTGACGTAGCATTTCTCCGTTTCCCATTGGTCCACCGCCGTCACTGCCGCATAGCCACGGCCGCGAAGACTCCACCAGCACCACTCCACCGCTCAATTGTTGGAGAAATGATTACGTCACAGACATGCGTATCACGAGTTGCTGACATACCTATATAAATAGTTATTGTACCCACTGAACCATAGAACAATTTATACTGAACACGATGTATAGAAGATCTGCTCTACATCGTGCCACAAAACGGGTGCATATAATATTCCAGAAAATAAACCGCCAGAATATAAATTTACAGTGTTTAAATACAGAAAATAAAAATACAGAATTTAAAAGTACCAGAATGTAAAAGTCCCAGAAAATATTAAAATAGAAAATAGAATGAACAAAAATAAATGCTACAGAATGTAAA
>NC_042494.1:100790273-100792089 GCF_005508785.2 Acyrthosiphon pisum
AAAAGGACTATCCAATTATTGATTTTTTCTTTCTTTTAAGTTTTAACTATGATCGCTTTTCCCCGTAACCCTTCATTTCATTATTAATAATACCATTTATCAATGATTATACTATTGTGGTATTATTTGTCAATTTGTCATTAATTTTTTCGTCTACAGTCCTGCTGTAGATACGCACCACCGTTCACCATTGTATCAGGTGATTACCGAATAACATAAGTAGGTAATTTATTCAAATAATTTAAATAATTATTAACACATTGACAATAAAATAAAATAATCGGAAAAAATATCGATTCAATATAATTTATATTACAACTCTGAACTCAATATAAATAAAATATTAGTAAAGTTAATAATTCTAAAAATGTTGTTTGTGAGGTTCAATTAAAATGTTGGACACACCCCGGTAAATCAACCAAAATACGCACCTGATGCTACCTATATGTTATTAGTAATCAGTTGGTAGACCGTAAATGTTGTTTATATGCAATAAATAAAAATCGAAAATATAATTTTTTGTTGAATATCAATAGGTACATTATTATGTGAGCGTTATTCGTTTTGTAGTTTTTAGTTTTGATATTATTTTATTTTAAATTTCAAATTAATAACATATAATCGCGCTACGATAAGTTTTCTTTCTCGACATTTCCGTTAGCACTACAATTTGTTATACAAAAATTAATTGTTTTTTAACTGTAATTTTAAGTTTATGTCGGCCAGTGGAAAAGATAAGATAATATAATAACAAAAATGAAACTGTTCAGGATTTCAGGAGTGACTAAAATAGTAAAATATTAACGGATTTACGGATTTGTTAAAATTAGTTACTTTTTAGTTTCTACTATTCGAATTTTCAACAAAATTCCCAACTTTTTTCAAAATATTTTTTTGGGAATTTACTGACAGCTGACATGAGTATATTTCTTAAATTATTTACTAATCATATAATTTCAACAATTTTTGTCATACGTTTAAGTAGCATCATTTTTTTTTTCGTCAAGTCTTTCTGTTATACCTTGCATATTAAAAATATGGGCAGTAAATAGTAATAAAATATATTTGGGCAATATTTGTCTATCAACCCGTGTCCGTGTCGTATTCATTGATAATTTATTATTTTTCGTTATCGTTTTCTAATAAGTGTTTCAAATATTTATGTGAGATTGCATGTAATATAATTAATATGAATGTGCCACTATATAATTGATTCATTCATAATATGTTACATTTATAAGCAGTGGTCGGGAGTAGCGCGCTAATAAATTGTAGCGACGCCACAGTAGCACGCTACTTTAGCTGTAGCGATGAACATAGCGTCGCTACAATATATACAATGTAGCGAAATACTATAGCGCGCTAGAAATGTACGGTTAGTGTAGCGAAAATATTCATTATTTTATCGCTACTTCTAACCTATTTCATGATAATTAAAATATTATGATGTATGTTTATTTATTTAATTAAGATGACTAGATGCGAGTATTTTTGAATTTTATATGTAAAAAAACAGTATTTTAGATTTTATGTATCATTGAATTCAGATTTAACACTTCCATCACAATGACGAGGTCCACTTGACACTTACACTATACAGCGGAGCGTAAGAATATGTTCTAGATCCATGCTTGTCATAAACTTTTTTTTAAAAAATGTTTAGCAGATCAAAATTCTTTGTAATCACTAATCCCCTTGCTGTATGAAATCCTTTCTCCCAGTGACCGAATGTCTAATCAGTACGAACTACTAATTGGCAATTTTCAATAAAACGTTTATCTGTTTTTGAGTTTTGTTACAGAAATACATGAGATGC
>NC_042494.1:100794288-100795512 GCF_005508785.2 Acyrthosiphon pisum
TTTCAGGAAAACAAACAGAATTTCAATACGATGTTTGCTCGCAGACGTTACATTATGACTCTAAGTGAATACAATTGGAACCATTCTCATATTAACGGACTCGTATTCGTAATTTTACTGGTAAGTTACATTTGGACAACTTTAATTAAAGTGCATTATTTATTTCTAAATAAATATAATATGGTATTCATTTTATTTATATTGTATAATATAACTTGACTTATGACAATTTTTTTGTAAATTTATTAATATTAAAATATTGGCTGTGAATTCCGGCCCGATAATATTTTAGCCGTAGGTTAGTTGCGGCCCGCGTAATTATCATTACCTATGTACCTATTGGCTAGTAACTATATGTACAATGTACCTGTCAGATGCGGTGTTGGCTATATACACATAGTGATAAACGAATAACGGTAAAGGAATTGTTCGATACGTATGGCAACTGGCAAGTTATATCTTTATATAATATAATAAAGATAATAATATAGATCGTTTTAATGTATTATCTGCCATATGACCAGTGCCGCAACAACCGGGGGTGCTAGGGGTGCGAAGAACCCCTTGGCCCCTCGTTAAATCATAAAAATGGGCCCCCGGGCCAGTGGCCGAACTATTTGGAACTTTTTTCTTTTAAGGTGTCACAAAGTGGTATCTTACTATCTTATTATTTAATCAAAAAATAGAAACTAATGAATACATTAGAATCATAATTATTATTATAATATAAAACAAAGCCCTAACTATATTTATAACAAAATATTAAAAATAATAATTTCGAATGGCAGGGGGCTGAATTATACCACTAATACCATATTTTCGAAATTCTTAGTTTTGCTGATGGTTTATTGCATTTAAATTGGGACAAAAAAGAAAATAAATGGTTTTAAGAGGTTGCATACCATTTTGCTCCTTAGTCCTCACGATATGTGGGGACTATCACTACAGTGTACAATGTGTTCAATGCTCTTCACCTATCTGTAAGCAGTATAGCAGTGTATACCTATATACATATTATATTATTAACTGCATAACATAATATATTTAGCTAAAAACAACAAGCAATATGTATTAAATGACCTATTGGTACATGAGCATGATCGCAACTAGGATTAAAATTCTGGTGGGCTACAGCCCACCTAACAAAATTGTTAATTTAAAATAATCTATAAGCAGCTTATATCTAAATAAATAACGAATGTTTTTTGGAGGGTCTGAATCGTA